>NC_084530.1:4199684-4499684 GCF_024500275.1 Phycodurus eques
CCACTGTGCTCGCCAACCATGGCAGGTGCGCCATCCGTAATAATCCCTGTGATTTCATTCCACTTTAATTTTATGTCATGTACGGCGGAACAAACAGAAGCAAATAAATCTTTCCCTCTTGTTTGGTCCTTAAGGCTCTGGAGGTCAAGTAGCTCTTCACGCACGTTCATTTCACTGTCCACTCCTCTAAAAAAAATCAGTGATTGAGCGCTGTCGGATGCATCCGTGCTTTGGTCACAGGCTCACGCAAAAAATTCTAACTCCACTCCTTTTGCGTCCAACTTTCTCTTAATATCAGAAGAAACTTCTTCGATCCTTCGTGACACAGTGCTACGAGCCAGGCAAACATTGGCGAACTGTTGCTTTTTCTCAGGACAATTGTTCTCCACCATTTTCATCGCACAGTCTTTAATAAATTCACCCTCAGTAAAAGGTTTGCAGTGCTTGGCAATCAGCGTTGCCACCTCATAGCTTGCCTTTGTTGTATTTTCATTCCACTCACTGGCTCTTGTGAAAAAGTGTTGCTGTGACGTTAAACCAGCTTCCAGTTGCTTCAATTTTGCACTGCGTTCGTTCCAAGTTAGCTTGTCGTAATTACCATGTTCCGTCTGGTAGTGCCTCTTTATATTGAACTCCTTGAACACAGCCACAGTCTCTTGGCAAATTAGGCAGACGCAGTTGTTTCTAAACTCAGTGAAAAAATATTCAGACTTCCATTTGTCCTGGAAACGTCGGCCCTCGCTATCAACCTTCCTTTTCTTACTTCCAGTTGCCATTTTAGAAATGGGCAAAAAACAGATCATGCGCAAAACGGCCCCGTGAGAGTTCAGCCACAAGTTTACTGCCATCCTGTGGTGAAATATAAAATTGCGCATGTATTTTGTACTGCCGGGCCACATATTATTGGTTTTATGAAAGAGGCTTCGGGCCAGTGGAAATATGAACGCGGGCCGGATTTGGCCCGGGGGCCGGACTTTGGGCATGTCTGGTTTATTGTATTAAATGCTTTTTTTAGATCAATGAATATTCCAACTGCATATTTATTTTTATCCATTGAATTTTTGGTTTCTTCTCTCAATTCAGTAAGAGCTTGTGCTGTTGATTAATTGCTTCTAAATCCATATTGGTTATTGATAAGTTATGTTTGCTAAGAAATCATTTAACCTGAGAGTGAAAACTTTTCTAGAATTATTGGGAAATTGACCAGTTTGTCATGCTATATTACAGCTGTGTGTCAAAGGTTTGGATATCCCATGTATTATCTATTTCATGATAGTCAGTGGATGTCTTGGTTTTGCATTTATTAACAATAGCTATAATCTCTCTTTCTTCGGCCATCTTAAAAAAACATTGTCATAGATTATTAATTAATAAATACATTTTCCATTTTGTGTTTCTGGAGCTTGGATTTTTTTCATCTAGTTTCCTTTCAATGTCTCGGCTGCCGCTAGAAATTCTGCCCATAAGGTTAGGAACACAATCAGTTTCGATAATGTCCCCAAAATGTAATGGTATGTGTTATAAATTGTGACATACTGGGTACTGTGTGCTATTTTTCTATTATTTCCTGATGAAAGAGCAAATGGGGATACATTAAGGTGAAGGAACCATTCATTATAAAGTTAATGCAGTTAATGTGGTGCATAAGTGCTTTTAGTTGAGTGTCATTGGTTCCTTTTTAAACAAGTAGAGGATTTATAAAAATCATTCACGGTGCCAGTGAAAGTGCTTTCACATACGTTTTAAAACAGACACATTTTTTCACAATTTAAAACAGTTCTCAAGTGTATAAATAACATGGCCGATGCCTTGTTCAAGGCAGAGGAGCCAGGAAGCAGACGAGCATCTCTCCAATTGGTTGCCATTTTTCTTTTGGCCAGAGCATGACTTGAACAGTGACTCTCCAGCTCCAAAGCACATGACAAACCCAAATACCCCCACTAATTGGTAAAACCGTTTGTTAATGCTAATCTGTGCTAACACTGCTGGTCTGCTTACCTTTTGGTTTCAACATGATAGTGCTTTGGCCGCTGCCACCATATTGGCTCAGACACTTGCTGCTGGGGTGGTTATTATGCTGATTAGCCTCACTATTTCATAACAGTGGGGCTGAAGCGCAACGGCTTAGTCTAGGACAAATTTTCAGAAATACGCAGATAACTAAAGATTTACTTGAATGTTTAATTTCATACTTGATGGCTTGACCAGCACTACAGAGACTACAAATCTTTGTACACTATTGGTATACAAACATTAAAAAGTAAATTTTTCGTAATATACGTGTGCAATCTCTTCAAGGTTCTATATAGCACCATGGACTTTTTTTAGAGGGTATATTATCTATCATATCTAATAACAATTTGATTCTAATTTGGTGCTAAATAGACCCAATAAGAATGGGTGCTAAATAGTAACCAAAAGTTGTTCCCCTATACGGAAACCACATTTGGATACTATGAAGAATCTATTTTTTTTAGACTTTAGTTAGAAAGTAATGGGAGGGCAAAGCATGTAGCCCCATTACAGCTCTTTAACTCAGAAGCCATTTAAATGCAAAAGATGAGCTGTAAATATTTATTGGTTTTGAACATGCTCGATTTGTACTGTGAATAATCTTTTGTTTTCATTTAACTCTAAAAATCCCATATTTCCTCAACATCCTTGATACTGAGTATTTTTCTAACATTGAAGGACACAGCAAGTGAGGCTGGGAGAGACCACCTCATCCACACGCAGCATCAGCACTGGGGCGCCCCAAGGTTGTGTCCTCTCTCCGCTGCTCTTCTCTCTCTACACGAACGACTGCACCTCAGCGCACCTGGCTGTCAAACTCCTCAAGTTTGCAGATGACACCACTGCCATCGGCGTCATCAAGGACGGTGACGAGTCTGCATATCGACAGGAAGCGGAGCGGCTGGAGCTGTGGTGTGGCCGACACAACCTGGAGCTGAACACGCTCAAGACTGTAGAGATGATCATGGACTTCAGGAGGCATCCTTCGCCACAGCTGCCCCTCACGTTGTCCAGCTACCTTGTGTCAACCATCGAGACCTTCAAGTTCCTGGGAATTACAGTCTTTCAGGACTTGAAGTGGGTGACCAACATCAACTCCTTCCTCAAAAAGGCCCAGCTGAGGATGTGCTTCTGAGAAAGCACGGCCTGCCACAGGAGCTGCTGCCCATTTATCATGGGTGTGGTCTTCTCCATTCCTCTTCGAGACACCCCTGGGGTACTTAACCCTGGTGTTTTCGCTCTCTTGTGTTTTTTCTCTACTCTTGTCGTGCTGGCAGCTTGCCAGCTGGGCTGGCCATGGCCCGGCTGGCCACCCCTCCCCCTTTTGCTCTTTCTTTGTTCGGGCACACGGCTCGGTAACCGCGGGACTTGGAGATGGAGAGCCTCCGTGGAATCCCGCTGCTAAGCCTCCCGAACACTTGCTGTTCGGCTACCAGCTAAGCGTGAGTGCTCCGAACTTGCGAGCAGGCGGGGTGAGAGACCCTGCCTGCTCGTCCTGGGTCTCTCACCCCTGTTGGGTCTCTGTCCTGGGTCTCTGTTGTCGTATTTTGCACCTCATAATTTTCAATGGGAGACAGGTCTGGACTGTTGGCAAGATCGATCTAGTCCTCGCATTCTTTGACTATGATGCCACGCTGTCATAACACATGCAGAATGTTCTTGGCATTGCCTTGTTGAAAAAGGCAGGGAAATCACTGAAAAAGACGTTGCTTGGATGGCAGCATACAGTATGTTGCTCCAAAACCTGTATGTACCTTTCAGCATTATTGGTGCCCTCACAGATGTGCAAGCTGCCTGTGCCATCCATGGGCATAGGTAGCTCCATAGGCTGCATAGGCTCCATACCTTCACAGATGCTGGCTTTTGAACTTTGCACTTATAAAAATCCAGATGGTCCTTTTCCTCTTTGGCTCGGAGGACACAACGTCCATGATTTCCCAAAATTATTTAAAATGTGAACTCGTCAGACCACAGCACACTTTTCCACTTCGCATCAGTCCATCTCAGAGAGCTCAAGCCCAGAGAAGCCGGTGGTGTTTCTGGGTGTTGTTGATATATGCCTTTTGTTTTACATGGTAAAGTTTGCATTTGTAGATGGTGAGAAACTGTGTTAACAGACAATGGTTTTCTAATGATTTCCTGAGCACATGTGGCAATATCCTTTGCATAATGATTTCATTTTTTAATGCAGTACTGCCTGAGGAATAGGAGGTCACGGGCATTCAATGTTGTTTTTCGCCCTTCCCGCGCTTGCGTGAAGAAATTTCTCCAGATTCTCTGAATTTTTTTATGATATTAAGGAAAGTAGATGATGAAATCCCTAAATTCCTTGTAATTGTACATTGAGGAACATTGTACTTAAACTGTTACACTATTTTCTCACGCACTTGTTCACAAAGAGGTGAACCTCGCCCCATCTTTGCTTGTGAATGACTGAGCCTGTGGGGGATGCTCCTTTTATATCCAATCATGACCGTCACCTGTTTCCAATTCATCTGTTCACCTGTGGATTGTTTGATTATTTCTCAACTTTCCCAGTCTTTTGTTGCCCATTTCCCCTTTTTTTTTGGGAATCTATTGCAGGCATCAAATTCAAAATGAGAGAATATTGGCAAAAAAACCAAAAACACTCATAAGTTTCAATGATAAATATCTTGTCTTTGTAGTGTATTCATTTGACTAGAGGTTGAAAACGAATAGCAATCATTTTATTCTGTTTTTAATTTATGTTTCATTGGAATTGGGGTTCGTAGAAGGAAACGACTCCCCAATGCTCACTAACTGCAATGAGCAGAATAGGCACAACACACCTACTCATTTAAGTTGTGTGTTAAAATAATCAGCAATAAAAATCTACTGAACTCTTGTTTTAAAGTGTTCAGGGAGATATTGCTACTTTTAAATATGATCATAAAAATAATATATTAGAGAAAAATTTACAAGATTTAAGAAGACAAATGAGACATTTCAAGCAAATGGGTAGCGGCTTATTATATTGTGGGGATTCAATTTAGGAGATTTCAGCCTAGAGAGTCATTCAGCTCATAATTACTCCTTAGTGTACACTTGCACTGCTATCCATGTTAAGAATAATACCTAAATTCAGTAAAGTAACCCAAAAAGTCAACATGGGTATTCATATGGAGAAAATGTTCTTGAAAACAGTGTCCTCAGATTCAGGGGCTGTTTGTGTGCTTGAGCACAATATGTTAGTGTTTTATAAAGTCAGTAAATTGTTGTTTAATATTCCCTTTCTGTTTGTATTGTTACCAAATTTGTTAAATGTTAAAGAAATAATACAGTATCTTCCTGAAACCATCCAACATAGTGGTTGCTTTTTTTGACGCACTCTAATGATCAATCAGACATGGTCACAAAGTACTGGTTCATACATTCACAAAGAAGAATCGTTTAATTGAATGCATGAGAGAAGCATTGACTTTAATTTTACAAATTAATTTTCCCCTGGAGATTTCTAAAAAAAATATACATAAAAACCACAGATGCTGATCTGTGGTTTATTATAATCTAACCTATTTTTGTATCAACATCTTAAACTGAAGCTAGATCCTTAAATAGAGTACAGTATATGTTTTTTCTTACTTGAGAGAAAAACATTTTCAAGCATCAAATTAATATTTGGTGTATTTAAAGACTGTCCTTTACTGGCAAGCATACCTAACCATAGGGATGTCTCGATCCAACTTTTTCACTTCCGATCCGATACCGATATTGCAGCCTTGAGTTTTGGCCGATACCAATATCGGTCCGATCCAATTTCAGCAATATCCATCCATCCATTTTTCAACACCGCTTATCCTGGTGAGGGTCGCGGGATTTCAGCAATAATCATACATTATTTATTTTGCATTATTGAATGTTAGAAAATACATTATCAAGTGATATTACTGAAACAGAGAACTATAATCAGCAACAGCAGGTATGAGGAAAAACTCACTCATTTATTATTCACCAATTGGTTACATAAAGTAACCGCTGTGCAGATCTTGACCTCTGAGGGGCAGTGTGGTGCACGTAATGAGATACTGTACACACTTCGTGTAACAAATAGCCAAGAAGTCACGATCGAATATTATTATAATTTGTTTTTGACAGAGTGTAAAGAATATATGCCACGTAATATTGTATGTGTTTATAACGTGTTTGTGGACCTATATTCATTATTTTGAGAGATGTTTGTGCCACGAGTTCAATGCTAATTTCCGTTAGCTCGTCAAAGTTTTATTTTTTTTTCCATAATTGCTTGTTAGCTTACAGCTAGTGATTTTTGTGAACAAAAACGATGATAGAGACTAAATCTGTAATGTATTTGAACATTCAGTCGGTGTAATTATTTTATGTCTGTTCAGTTTTACAGTGAACTTCAATTGCAGTGTCAATAAACGACTTTCAGCAAGCAGCATTCATGCTTACCCCTTCCACCTTAGCCATGTTAGCACCTTAGCAACCTGTTGTGATTGCATTGGCTCTGCATGGCGTACGGGGCTGCTGGATAGAAGTGGTCTACCAGATCATGGAATGGACTGCTTCAATAAGAGTGGTAAAATCAGAGATTTTAGATCCTGTCCGATCTGATCTGATCCTTATTTTTTTGTTGACATCGGACCAATTTCCGATCTCAAAGATTAGATCGGGACACCCCTACCTAACAATCCATGTTTAACCAGCCTGTCATCCACCCATCCATCCATTTTCTGAGCCGCTTCTCCTCACTAGGGTCACGGGCGTGCTGGAGCCTATCCCAGCTGTAATCGGGCAGGAGGCGGGGTACACCCTGAACTGGTTGCCAGCCAATCGCAGGGCACATACAAACAAACAACCATTCGCACTCACATTCACACCTACGGGCAATTTAGAGTCTCCAATTCATGCATGTTTTTGGGATGTGGGAGGAAACCGGAGTGCCCGGAGAAAACCCAAGCAGGCACGGGGAGAACATGCAAACTCCACACAGGCGGGGACGGGGATTGAACCCGGGTCCTCAGAACTATGAGGCTGACGCTCTAACCAGTCATCCACCGTCCCCCAGCCTGTCATGTTAGCTAAAATAATTTACAATCATTTGCCATAGTGGTAGTTGTAGTTGTTCACATCGCTAATGTGGGATTGTTATACACTGTATGCGCTCTTCACAAATGCTTTGTGAGTAACTGGGAACCAGTCCGGGATGTAATATGCCTTTAGCTTTAGTAATAATAATTAATACATAAAATAGATACATGGGTGGAAATGGAAAAATGGAAAATAAAGTTTCATTACATCATAATGCCATATCATTGTCTTACAAAATACTCCAGTAGAAATGGTTAATAGTGAAGATTCATCCACAAATACATTACTGTCATCATCCATGGTATGTTGTTGGTAATGGAAATGCTCATTCATCTCTTTTTATCATCGTGATGTGAACTGATGATTTATTAATGGTTTAAATATAAAATATATTATACATTTAAACTGAAAATGTAATGTATGAGTTAAGGCAGTGCTTCTCAAAAATTTAACACCCAGTATAACCACCCATAAAGACCAACATTAAAATCCAGTAGCATAAAAGCGAAGGCTGAGTTTTTATTTTTTAAAAGTATGTTTGATATTGGCGGCACGGTGTGTGACCGGTTACCACATCTGCCTCACAGTTCTGAGGACCCGGGTTCAAATCCCGGCCCTGCCTGTGTGGAGTTTGCATGTTCTCCCCGTGCCTGCGTGGGTTTTCTCCGGGTACTCCGGTTTCCTCCGACATGCCAAAAACATGCAGGGTAGGTAAATTGAAGACTCTAAATTACCCGTAGATTTGAATGTGAGTGCGAATGATTGTTTGTTTATATGTGCCCTGCAATTGGCTGGCGACCAGTCCAGGGTGCACCCCGCCTCTCGCCCGGAGATAGCTGGGATAGGCTCCAGCACGCCCTAGTGAGTTTTAGCGGAATGGAAGATGAATAAATGAATGAATGTTTAATATCATGTAAGCCATTGTAACATTATGCACAGTTTGAACATTAACGCTGCGCTTAAAAAAATAGGAAAATAAAGAACTGTACGTAAAGAGTGATTCAATTGAAATGTATTACACGAAAGTTAAATAGAAATCGTATCTAAATAAATGTTTGAAAACAAACAGTTCTAAAAGATTAAATGTAAATACATTGCAGTCTAAAGTTAAATATAACTGAACTGTACTTAACAAATGTAGTACTGGATTTAAAAAAAATTAAACCATTGTGACATGCACAGTGTGAATATTTAATTTTGTGATTCTTTCGCTTACTACTGGAGGGAGCGGTACTCCACTCCACACTTTGAGAACCACAGTGTTAAGGGGTATATGCCACATTTGTGTGGACTAACAATTAGAATCAGGCCCCACATTGGCAAAGACAGGGTGTGAGTTGTGAGAGGAAACACTGCAGGAGCGTTGGTACAGTTAATGAAGTGATATTTACAAGTCTTTAAGAATCATATTTGGCCTGAGGTCTCACATCATCTCTGCCAAGACTCTCCAGGGAGCATTCATTCTGTTGGTGTAACATAACAATGAGACAAATTAAAAGCTGGCATAGATGCCCTCAGGCTCAGACCACACAAAGCCTGCAGTTTAAGCCACTGACAGAGAAAATTTAAGCATGGAGAGGGAATTTTGTGACTGAAAGTTTAAAGATGTAATTAAATCACGAGACAAAAAAAATCCTAGAGGCAAAGCTCTATAGTGCTGAATGGAGGGTATTGTTTGGAATGAGAAATTAGCGTACATTTCTTTCTTAGGATTAATTTGCCTTGATACGCTGCATAATCTTCTTTTACAAACAGAGGATTTATTAAGTAATGGTTGCACTAAAGAATATTTGTTCAAAATGTGATACGGGGATATAACCGTCCATAAAGCAACAGACAAGGAGTGACAAATTCCCTGCAATGGTATTCCGCCTTCTCTCTGCACCTCTACTGACCCAGAGATGAGAAACTGGCAGTCGAAGACAGTGTTTGTGATGTTATGTCATCAATTATTCTCATCAATTAAATTGGTGGCAGAACATGTCCCCTAACTGCACTGAAGGCTCATTATCACAGTGCCCTTGCCCCTATGTATCCCCAGTGACAAAAACCAAAGTGTTGCCAAGTGTTGATATTGCCACACAGAAGGTTGTAAGGAATGAAGGAGCATGCCTGTTGTTTTTTTAAATTTATTTATTTATTATTTTGCCTGCAATTGGCTGGTAACCAGTCCAGGGAGTAGCCCGCCTCTTTCCTCTTTCCCAAAGTCAGCTGAGACTGGGATAGGCTCCAGCTTGCTCATGACCCTAATGAGAACAAGCGGAATAAAGAATGGATGGGGCACACACTTACACAGGTGCACAATTTATATATATATATATATATATATATATATATATATATATATATATATATATATATATATATCTCCATCCATCCATCCATTTTCTGAGTCGCTTATTCTCACTGGGGTCGCGGCTTATTTTTTTATTTTTTGCTCTGTGATATGTATCCCCCTGAGTCTGAAATTAAGAATAAAGACCTGCAGGACAAGCCTGGTTTACATGGAGCCTTCTATTCTGATTATAATCAGTTTATAAGGCCAAACTGAATGAAAACGCTCCATATAAAAACAAGCCGAATCCGAATGGAATTTCATTCAGTTTCACAGGGGTGGAATATTAATTTTGCCAAACCGATCAGAAGTAAATATGGTCATTCGTAATAGAGGCGGGAAAAGCTCCATCTGTGCCTGCTTCGTCTCGACGTAAATGTTCGGTTACGTCATCGCTCCGGCGGACCTCGTATACGACGGAGATATTGTTTGACTATTATAGGTTGTTTTTATCAAGCATTTTTTTAAATAAACGTATAAAAACAATCCCAACAACTGTGCTGAATAGACGACAGACCGCCATCTTGATAAATGATGTGACGTTCACGACGAAGTGCGGATGTCAAACGTTTGTTCCGATTAAATGTAGTGCACATGTATAAACCTGTAACGGACATGCTCTCACCCGATGGCACCGTTACCCCCACACTCCAGACCAAGCGGCATCACTTTCGCCGCTTTTATACATATAAAAAGTGACGTGCATCTGTGAGGCAGATGAGCTAACCAGTCGTCCAACGTGCCGCCATTTCCTATATATATATATATATATGTGTGTGTGTATACATATATACAGCGGCTGAAATAATTATTTAACACGTCACCATTTTCTCAAATATATTTCCAAAGGTGCTATTGATGTGAAAATGTCACCAGATGTTGAGAACAACCCAAGTAATCCATACATACGAAGAAAGTAGAACAAATAAGATCAGAAATTAAGTGTGTAATAATGTGAAATGACACAGGGAAAAGTATTGAACACGCCAACTGGTATTTATTTAATACTTTCTATAAAAGCCTCTGTTTGCAATGATAGCTTCCAGATGTCTCCTTTATGGAGAAGCTAGCTGTATGCATTGCTCAGGTGAGATTTGGGCCCATTCCTCCACACAAGCAGTCTTCAAATCTTGAAGTTCCGTGGGCTTCTTTTATGGACCTTGAGTTTCAGTTTCTTTCCCAATATTTTCGATTGGATTCAAGGCAGGTGATTGGCTGGGCCCTTCTAGCAGCTCTTTTTTTCTTTCTTTCAAACCAATTGAGAGTTTTCTTGGCAGTTTGTTTTGGATCATTATCCTACTGAAATGTCCACACTCATTTCATTTTCCTCATCCTCGTAGATGGCAGCAAGTTTTTGTCAATAATGTCTTGGTATATTTGCCCATTCATCCTTCCTTCAATAATGTCAAGTTTACCAGTACTATTTGCTGAAAAGTAACCCCACACCATCATATTCCCACCTCCGAACCTCACTGTTGGTATGGTGTTTTTAGGGTGATGTGCAGTGCCATTTCTTCTTCAAGCATGGTGTGCAATATGGCATCCAAAGAGTTAAAATTTGCTCTCATCAGACCAGACTATATTCTCCCATTATTTAACTGGCTTGGCCAAATGTTCAGCAAACTTTAAACAAGCTTTGACATGGTTTTTTTTAGCAATGGGGTCTTGCGTGGTGAGCGTGCATACAGGCCATGGTGGCAGAGCACATTACTCACTGTTTTCCTTGTGACAACAGTACCTGCAAATTCCAGGTCTTTTTTTAAGCTCTCCGCAGGTTGTTTTTGGCTCTTGGACAACTCTTCTGATAATTCTTTGCACTCCTCTGTCAGAGATCTTGTGAGGAGCACTTGACTGAGGCAAATTTATGGTGGGATGATTGGCTTTCCACTTACGTATTATGGCCCGAACAGAAGCTCAGCTTCAGAAGCTTAGATATGCGCCTGTAACCAATGCCATCGTTTTGTTTTGCAACAATTACTTTGCAATGGTCTTGAGACAGCTCTTTCCTCTTAACCATCACGAGATGTGTTTTGACTCACCTTGGCAATGAGACCTTTTTGTAGGCCATCAGTTAGGACTTAACCAGCTGATATTTATTTGGACTGACAAGGCGCTGGATTGCTGTTTGATTATTGATAGATTTTAGGTGTTGTCTTGGCTTTCCATACTTTTTTGCACCTCCCTTTCTTCATGCGTTCAATACGTTTTCCCCTGTGTCATTTCACATTATTACACACAACTTAATTTGTGGGCTTATTTGTTCTACTTTCTTTGTATGGATGGATTACTTGGGTTGTTCTGGTGAAACTTTCAGGTCAGTAGCACCTTTGAAAGTTTTAAAGAAATACTGTCTCAGTGTTGTTTTATGTTCAGATGTTTGAGATTTTCACTCAAGAAAAAAAAATATTGGTGTCAAAGTCATTATTCTGCTTGATCTGTCTGCTTTCACAAAAAGGCTGTTTTCTCAGTTTTTTTTCCTTCAGAAACAGATTTGGCTGAAACAAGCCTATATTTGACTGCAGATTATAAAATAGAGACAAACTTTTTTTCTTATGAAAGAAGAGAGTCTGATCTTTCTTTTGGTGGTTTTGGTGTTTACATAGTCATAGTACACAATATTCTGTCGGGCTTGAAAAATCAGTGAAACTGCTCGAAAATGCACGGCAGTCTGGCGGTTCCCTGCTCTGGGAACGGCTGGCAGTGAATGAGTAAATACCCTCGCCAACTCATGGAACAGGTCGTAAACCAGATTCCAGGAATAGAAATATAAGGCAATGATCATCAAAGACCGATACCTTTTTGTACCATGACTTATTTATCGTAAAGAATATATTTTCAGAAATGGGAATAAGTATCCAAACATTCCAATACATCTACAAGCCAGGACCTGTCATTTTCTAATATTAGTTGGAACCCTCACCCTTTGTCCACCTCCCAGAGGGCCACTGGCCAGGTGTTGGAGGAGGTTACTGGGTCAGTTCCATGCTAGCGGCCAGAGCAGTGTGTGAAAAGAAGCAGAAATGGGTCAAAGTGAGAGATGATGGCAAATTGGAAGTGACACTGAACCCCCCCCTCCCCAGTGGAGCATGGGGAAACATGTATGCACAGCAAAGATTATGGAGTTCAGCTACTGATACAGTTAAATAATTCATTCTGGGTACTGATTTTATTGTATTTTATTTGTTTTGGAGATTTGGAAGGTTTTAATTCTGGGTTCAGGGATTCTTATCTAAAATACCTAACACTTTCCGATTAACATCCATCATGTTATGTTAATATAACATCTCTGGCTTCAACTGAAAAAGACAGAGTTTGGACAACAAATCCCCCCCAAAGAGAATGGAATTCTTGCTGTATGCTATAAACCTGCTGTTGTGGGTAGAACATAAAGGTTTATGGAAATTGTAAGATACTGTACAGCAAGTCAGTCAGTTATTGACAGACAGTTGACAGCAATCAATAAGATTAAGGTGAGTCTGACAGCTTGTGAACAAGGGTGAACAAGTCTATGTAATGACCGCTGAGACGTGTTTCTAGGTAATCATAAAGTTTAGTGCAAGGATAATGTGAAGTTCTTTTGTAAACAACCTCAAAACTGATGAATAACAGCTTATATTTTATGGATGTACTGATTGTCATGGTCTGTTTTTGGTTTGGGTTGTGTTTGGTTTCATTTCATGTTTTCCTGTGTCCCATGTTTTTCATGTCTTGTGTGCTCATTTAGTTATTGTGTCCACCTGTTCTCCTCAACCTACCTTGTGTTGACCAATCAGCTCCCTCCATCCACTCGTGGTCTTGTCCAGGTGTTCCTCGTTGTCTCGTCAATTTGTGTGTATTTAGTTCCCTGGTGGTGGCACGGTGGCCGACTGGTTAGAGCGTCAGCCTCACAGTTCTGAGGACCCGGGTTCAATCCCCAGCCCTGCCTGTGTGGAGTTTGCATGTTCTCCCCGTGCCTGCGTGGGTTTTCTCTGGGCACTCCGGTTTCCTCCCACATCCCAAAAACATGCATGAATTGGAGACTCTAAATTGCCCGTAGGTGTGAATGTGTGTGTGAATGGTTGTTTGTTTGTATGTGCCCTGCGATTGGCTGTAAACCAGTTCAGGGTGTAGCCCGCCTCCTGCCCGATGACAGCTGGGATAGGCTCCGGCACGCCTGCGACCCTAGTGAGGAGAAGCGGCTCAGAAAATGGATGGATGGATGGATAGTTCCCTGGTTTCTCTCAGTCCTTGTCAGTTCATTGTCAACCAGTGTTATTGTAGTATGTTATTGTCACCTGTCATAGTGTTGCTCAGTTATTTCACGAGTCATGTCTTGTTTCCAGTTTTAGGTTTACTCAAGTGTTTCTTTGTTACTTTGTGTTTAGATTTTGGACTTTGTTCATTTGGTATTTAGATATTTCCATGATCCTTGTTTTCCTTTGGTTTTGGAATTAAATATTTTCTTATACCCCTGAACTACTTCCTTGCCTCCCTGATTCCCTGCACTTGGGTCGTCCACGTTTTGCCTTTCTTTAAAAAAATAAATAAAAATGTGACAGAATGAACCGACCAGAACTGGACCCAGTGGGAAGCACACAGCGTCACCCTGCACGCCACCAGTCCACCTCCCAGCGCCCACACCTACCCTCCTCCAGTAAGCCCTATCGTTCTTCGTTCCCTGTCCTTGTCACCAGTGTCTCCCACTTGTCCTAGCTATTCACCATGCCCTACCAGTTTACCTCCATGTTTTTTTAGATTCTGATTTTTCAGATTGGCCCCGATTTAGTTAACCTGCTTTCGGTTTCTGACTCGGACAACCGATTTTGATTTTTCTGGGTCCTTCCCTAGTTTTTCCCGTCCTAGTCAGTATTTGTCACGTTTTCCCTTTTCCAACCCCTGCAAGTTCAACCCCAAGTCCTTTTCCTCTGACCTAAGGGCACCCGTTTGGCCACCATGGAGGAATCCGGGCTGTGTGGTGGCCAACGGAGGCGCCCAAGTAAAGGTAAAAATTTGTCCTCCCATTTTTCTGCCCCTGTTTCTAAGTCACTTAATTTTTCACCAATTCGCACACCTTGTTCCTCACCTCCAACTAAGTCACCGTGCCTTTTTTGTCACCTCTTTCCGTACCACCTGTTTTTCCTAGTTCACCTTCCCAAGTTCCTGTGTCCTCTGTCCCTCTCGTTTCCTGTGCTCCCAAATCCCAATGGCTGCCGGCAAGCTGAGGAAACTACGGCAGACCCCGTGCCTGCTCCTCTGCAGCTGCAGCAGGCTCCCGTCCCCCACTCCTCGCTCCTTTGTTAATTTAGTATTTAGATTTTTTCATGATCCTTGTTTTGCTTTGTTTTTGGAATTAAATATAATTTTTTTTATACTACTGTCTTGCCTCCCTGCACATGGGTCACCACGTTTTGCCTTGCCTTCAAAAAATCCAAAACATGACACTTATGCCAGAATTATTGGTGCGGTGTGAATTGAAATCAGTCAGAGATCACATTTTCTAGTTTTTAATGCACTTGTTTTGGCTCACTTTTTGTTCATAATCACAGCACTTTGGAATTGTGAATAGCAGGCCTTGTTTGATGATAAACAACAAGATAATAAGAGGGATTGTGCCACTGATCATTATTTCTTTGGAACAGGGAAAATAACACCTGATCTCATGCAACAGTTTCATTTCTGTGCAAGGAAAGCATGGCTGCCATCACATTTCATTGTTTACTGTAATTGATCCACATTCATCTCTCATCCAAAACAGAATTTATAATGATACACCCCATGGCTGCCACAGGGCTGTAAGACCCTAAGAGAAATGGCTGGATGGGTTATGACATCTACCATTTGTATTCTGAGGTTCCTTCCATCAGGTTTTGTGAAAAATGAAATGTCAATTACCTTGAATATCAATAAATCGCTTTAGTTTGCATGAGGATGACCATGAATCTCAAAACAGGGCTTCTCTAATTGTATCCCACAGGCCTGAAGACAGTACACATCATGGCTTTACGCTCAAGGTTTTATATTAGACCAAGGGAAATATTAGTTTTTTAATGGTTTAAGCATGGCTCTGAAATTAAGCCACCATAAAGTGAGCCTGCTACTTTGAAAAGACTGTTTTCTTGCATTTTGGCTTCCTTTAGGCTCTAATCGTTGACTGCTTTGCTTTCATTTGACTTTGGCAGCCTCAACACCACACACCTCACCTTGATGCTGACGAGGGTAAAATGCTTATCCCTGGGGTGCAGTCAGTGCTTTGTTGAATAGATAGAAGAGAGTACCATGGGCCCGATTTACTGGAGGTTTGTGCATGTGAAAATAGGCACAAACTGGATTGTGAAGCAAACAGGTGTGGAAGCTGATTCAATAACAGGGAGCAACCAGTATTGCGTCTGCCAAACATAAATTGCGGCGCAGTTAATTTTGCTCGTTGTGGGAGAAGTAAATGAAATTGATGAATTTATCATGCGCAATGGGATTTGTCAAACCTGAGACAAATTGCGCTGTCTGATTTTACATGTTTAAATAGTGCTTTTGAAAGGCAGGTGCAAAACAGCATGCAAAATAGTGCCAGTGTAGTGCAACCAAAATGAGAGAACCTTTCCGCTCATGTAACATTTTTCAAGTGACAACAAATATTTGCACCAAGTATCATCTCTCCAGCCAATTTTGGAGGTTCTGAATGATCAAAGAGCTGACTTGGAGCCAGTCAAAAGAAGGAGTTATACGATATGCATCCATTTTCATCCGCTTATCCAACGTCGGGACACGGGGACAGCACTTCATCCAGCTCTTCCGGAGGGATTCCTAGCCATTCCCAGGCCAGCCGAGTGACAGTCTCTTCAGCATGCTCTAGGTCTTCCCTGGGGTCTCCTCCCGGTGGGACGTGCCCGGAACATCTCACCAGGGAGGCATCCATGGGGCATCCTACTCAGATGCCCGACCACCCTCATCTGTCTCCTCTCAATACAGAGGAGCAGCGGATGACCACGCTTCTCACCCTATCTCAAACGAGACCCCGGACACCCTGCTAAGGAAATTAATTTCGGGTGCTTGTATCGTTTTCTTTCGGTCACGACCCACAGCTCCTAACCATAGGCGAGGGTAGGAACGAAGATTGATCGGTAAATTGAGAGCTTCGCCTTTCGGGTTAGCTCCTTCTTTAACATGGCAGACCGATACAGAGTCTGCATCACTGCAAACACTGTACAGATCCGCATGTCGATCTCCCACTCCATTCTTCTCTCACTCGTGAACAAGACTCCAAGATACTTGAACTCCTCCACTTGGGGCAGGATCTCCACCTCGACCCGGAGAGGACACTCCACCGTTTTCCGACTGAGGACCATGGTCTCAGATTTGGAGGTGCTGATTTTCATCCCAGCCGCTTTTCACTCAGCAGAGAACCGCTCCAGCAAGAGTTAAAGATCACGGCTTGATGAAGCAATCAGAACCACATCATTTGCAAAAAGCAGAGACATTAATACTGATGTTACCAGACCATAACCCCTCAATGCCTTGTCTGCGCCTAAAAATTCTGTCCATGAAGATAACGAACAGAATGGACAAAGGGAAACCATGGTGGAGTTCAACTTTCACTGGATTTACAGAATCCCTTAAATTTTTCACTCTGTTTTATATTGCAGCCATTTGCTAAAATCATTTAAGTTCGTTTTTCTTCTCAATGTACACAGAGCACCCAATATTGATAGATCACACAGCCAGAAGTATTCAGACCCTTTGCTGTGACACTCATATATTTAACCTGGGTGCTGTCCATTTCATCTGATCATCCTTAAGATGGTTCTGCACCTTCATTGGAGTCCAGCTGTGTTTCAATGGGAGACAGGTCTGGACTGCAGGCAGGCCAGTCTAGTACCCGTCCTCTTTTACTATGAAGCCACGCTGTTGTAACACATGCAGCATGTGGTTTGGCAGTGTCTTGCTGAAATAAGCAGCACCATGAAAAAGACATCGCTTGGATGGCAGCATATGTTTCTCCTAAACATATATGCACCTTTCAGCATTAATGGTGCCTTCACAGATGTGCAAGTTACCCATGCCATTGGCACTAACAAAGCCCCATACCATCACAGATGCTGGCTTTTGAACTATGCATCCATAAAAGTTCGAATGGTTCTGTTCCTCTTTGGCCCGGAGGACACGACGTTCACAATTTCCCAAAAACATTTGAAATGTGGACTCGTCGGACCACAGAACACTTTTCCACTTTGCATCAGTCCATCTTAGATGAGCTCGGGCCCAGAGAAGCCGGCGGCGTTTCTGAGTGTTGTTGATAAATGGCTTTTGCTTTGCATAGTAGAGTTTCAAGTTGCATTTACGGATGTAGCGCCGAACTATTTTTACTGACATTGGTTTTCTGAAGTCTTCCTGAGCCCATGTGGTGATATCCTTTACACATTGATGTCGTTTTTTGATGCAATGCCGCCTGAGGGATCGAAGGTCACAGGCATTCAATGTTGGTTTTCGGCCTTGCTGCTTCCATGCAGTGATTTCTCCAGATTCTCTGAACCTTTTGATGATATTATGGACTATAGATGAAGGATTGCAAGGAATCCCTAAATTCCTTGCAATAGTACGTTGAGGAACAAGGTCCTTAAACTGTTCGACTATTTTCTCACGCACTTGTTCGAAAAAAAGGTGAACCTCACCCCATCTTTGCTTGTGAATGACTGAGCAATTTAGGGACACTCCTTTTATACCCGATCATGGCACCCACCTGTTACCAATTAGCCTGTTCACCTGTGGGATATTCCAAACAGGTGTTTGATGAGCATTCCTCGACTTTCTCAGTCTTTTTTGCCACCTGTCCCAGCTTTTTTGGAACGTGTTGCAGCCATAAAATTCTAAGTTAATGATTATTTGCTAAAAACAATTAAGTTTAAGAGTTTGAACATTAGATATCCTGTCTTTGTAGTGTATTCAATTAAATATAGGTTGTACATGATCTGCAAATCCTTGTATTCTGTTTTTATTGATGTTTAACATAATGTCCCAACTTCATTGGAATTGGGGTTGTACATTTACGTGTTGGTGACAAAGGGAACAATGTATCTCATCCACGGTACCCTCTTTGACGTTAAAATGAAGCAACGTTTGGCTTTTTGCCCAGTTTTCAACTCTTTGTCAGCTTGGCATGTTGCATTTTATCGTCTGCTAGCTGCCATGAGCTCCAACAGACTTTTGACCAATCAGCGATCGCGTAGCTGTTTACCTCTGCTTGATACGCAGTTTTTATTTCTGTTATCAATCCACGCTCTCTTTGTCGAGTTACGAGAAATAAACGGTTCAAAACATCCATCACTTATTGTAGCAATGGCAATTGAGGAATGCATAGCTAGACCTAATTTTACGTCACATTTGGCGATGCAATACCAGATGTTTCGGACCCAGCGAGAGATTACTGTATAAAAGTTGTGTAAACAATGCACTGCAATTATATAAGCAGAGAATGGAAACTACTTCCGATAAAGATATTGATTACGTAATCATGCACCCACTTCAGTGACCTTCAGTTATGATCCTGAGGTAATCATCGAAGATCTTGATCTTGCAGCACTACTTTGAGTGTGAGAGGGAACTATGGCACACTCTTTGTCTGGCCCTTAATAGGACACTTTCTCTCAGTTGAATTACCCACTCCAAGATGACTGAGTGCAGCAGAGCAGAAAAAATAATTATTCTCCCCAGATTACCCATACTGTATATTCAGATTCTTCAACTTGATTTCTTGGCCCACCCCCATGCTACAGACCTGTAAAACATGTGGGATATAGGCCGTTATGGATCAATTATTTTGATATCCTGCTGATAGAAATATACAGACCCTTTCCAAAAAAATTTTAAATCATGGAAAAGTTTATTTCCATAATTCAATTCAAAAAGTTTAACTTTCATTGATTATAGATTCAGGTCCCACAATTTAAACAATTTAAAGTTTGTTTGTTTGTTTATTTTTACATAATTTGGGCTTCCAGTTCATAAAACCCACGAAATCAGGAATTTATAAAATTAGAATATTGGGAAGAAATCAGCCCAAATTTTGCAGGCCATAAATGTTTACTAAACTCAAAGCACCTGCAGATGTTTCCCCATGTGTCATAAAATTGCTTCAGTATGGTTCAATTGTCTCAGTTGGGTTCAATATGGGGAAGACTGCATACTTGACATCTTGTCAGAAGACCATTATTGATACCCTTCACAGGATGGGTAAGCCACAAAAGTTTATAGCTAAGGAAGCCGGCTGTTCACAGAGTGCTGTGTCCAAGCATATCAATGGAAAGTCTAGTGGAAGAACAAAATGTGGCAGGAGCAGATGCACCAGAAAAAGAGATGACCGTGGGCTTCAGCAGATTATCAAACAGATAAGATTCAAGAATATAGCAGAGATCCAGAAAGAGTGGAATGAGGCGGGAGTCACAGCTTCAAAAAACACCACATTCAGACGCATCCGGGAGATGGGCTACAACTGTCGGCGTCCCCGGGTCAAGCCACTTCTGAGCCTGAGCCAACATAGTAAGCGTCTCAACTGGGCAAATGAGAAGAAGCACTGGACTGTTGACCAGTGCGCCAAGGCCCTCTTCTCCGATAAAAGTAAAATGTGCCTTTCATTCGGGAATCAAGGTCCAAAGGTTTGGAGGAAGAACAGAATTTGCTTGAGCTCCAGTGTGAAATATCCACAATCAGTCATGATTTGGGGCACAATGTCCAGTGCAGGTGTAATTAAACTCTGCTTTCTTAAATCCAAGGTCACCGCAACAGTATACCAGAATGTTTTAGAGGACTTCATGATTCCTTCTGCCGAGGATCTGTGTGGAGATGCAGATGTCATCTTCCAGCAGGACCTCACCCCTGCCCATACCATCAGAAGCACCAAAACCTGGTTTGATACCCATGCCATCACAGTGCTTGACTGGCTAGCCAATTCGCCAGATCTGAACCCCATTGAGAATTGATAGGGTATTATCAAGAGGGGCACCAGACCCCAAAACAAAGAAGAACTGACAGCAAGCATCATGGAAATCTGGGCTTCCATAACTCCCAGGCAATTCCACAGGCTGATTGCTTCAATGCCAGGCAGTGATTAAAGCAAAGGGATTCCCAACCAAGGATTGTATATTAACATTTCCTTTTGAAAGTACCATATTTTGATTGATTTAATGTGACCCTAATTTCTTACTTTTTTTTCTTCACAGTATTCTAATTTTTTGAATTCCTGAGTTTGTGTGTTTCGTGAGCTGGAAGCCCAAATTATGTAAGATAAACAAATAAATACTCTTAATTGTTTAAATTGTGGACCCTGAATCTATAATCGATGAAAGTTTAATTTTTTGAATGGAATTATGGAAATAAATAAACTTTTGCATGATATTCAAATTTTTTGGAAAGGGTCTGGAAATCTGGCGGCCCGGTGTCCGACTGGTTAGAGCGTCTGCCTCACAGTTCTGAGGAGTGGGGTTCAATCCCCGGCCCCGCCTGTGTGGAGTTTGCATGTTCTCCCCGTGCCTGCGTGGGTTTTCTCCGGGCACTCCGGTTTCCTCCCACATCCCAAAAACATGCATGGTAGGTGAATTGACAACTCTAAATTGCCCGTAGGTGTGAATGTGTGTGTGAATGGTTGTTTGTTTGTATGTGCCCTGTGATTGGCTGCCAACCAGTTCAGGGTGTACCCCGCCTCCTGCCCGATGATAGCTGGGATAGGCTCCAGCACGCCCGCGACCCTTGTGAGGATAAGCGGCTCAGAAAATGGATGGATGGATGAATGGATCTGTATATCAGTATATATCAGCGCGACTCCGTGTTTTATGAATGGATGTACAGGTATCTGTATTCACACCTAGGGTAAGGCATCGAGAATCGAGAACCAATTGGAAGCGGGACTAACATTCCAGTTCTCCTGGGAACGTTCTAATTTAAAAATTTTGGTTCCAGTTTTGATGCCTAGTCCACCGACCCCGAAGAAGAAGTGGCGACAACCAACGAAGAAGCGGCGAAAACCAAGGAAGAAGAACGTCCACAAAGACGTGTTTGTGCCCAACGGCGGCAGCGGCGAACAAAAGTGTGTCCTAACTTTGTTAAAATTAATGACCAGTCGCTTCAGTGCAAGACTTGGAATAAGATTATATTGTGCAAAGGAGGCTTTAATAGTTAGGGTTAGCGTCTGATTTGCTCCCTCCCTCTCCGAGCCTCAGCCTACACCATGCAGAGTTTCAGTGAAGTCCACTCTCAGTCAGATGGGTGAGTGAAACAATAAAATATGTCTATGCCAACATTAAGACAGCTAACAAGGTAAACGGTTGGTTGCACTTTTGTATTGATGGTTTTTAGTGTTTATTTTAGTCTTCAAACCAATGTAAGAGCCGATGACATATAGCATTGAGCTAAAACTTCACCGTAGCAACTTTACATCACAATGAATAGGGACAAAATTCACAAAAATGTTGTCTCACAGTATCACAAACACTAACCTTGTGCTTCATTGGTGGGTAAGTAAAGGAATCAAATGTTTATAGCATTTGGTTCCATCCAATAAAAAATAAATAAATAAATAATCACCGGTGCCGTGTGAAGTTACTTTTTGTGCCGAGATGCTGAGTTCTAGTACGTACCCTTCAAAATGAAAAGGCTACAAGCTTAAAACAGGAAGTCAAGTTTAAATTTGCACATATAAACCACACAGGCGGGGCCGGGGATTGAAAACAGTCCCAAATAACAATTTTAATAATGCTATATTTACATTTTTACTGATACATTAATTAATGAATATTAAGTCAATTGGGTTAGTTCCACACACATTGCCTTTTAGTTCATAGGTTTTATATTGATACTGGTTATAAAGAACCCAGAGTCAAATGTTCATTTTAGTCTATGCTGTGGGCTGCTACGAAAATGGATCTTCATAATTTGGACACCATTTATTTACACCATCCAAGCTTTTTTGACCCAGCCCCCTAAAATAATTGAAATAGAGAATCGTTTGGAACCAGAATCGAAATAAGGAACCGGAATCGGGACCGGAATCGCTCCAAATCAAACGATCCCCAACCCTCTTCACAAGCATGTACTGTGTCTGTATTAATTTTATTTTTAGCAAGACTATCTAAAGACATTCCATGTTTTGTGGAGGCAAGTCAATGCACAGCAATTTATTTAATGGTAGAAAATCATTAGAAAAAAAATCGCATGCTAACTGTAAGAAATGAAATTTTAATTTAGATGATTTTAAATTTGATGGGAAACTTGGTTGCTATACATGTATAACCTCTTGTCATCCACTTGTTTAGAGAATGAGTTTTCTTCAACATAGCAGACTTAATGCCTTTATAACAGTTTATAACGTAATCAGTGAGTCTATAAAATATCTGTAATGGGCCTTAAAGCTATAAACTGCAATCTTGGCGACCTCTAATGCTGGAATTCAGCATTGCAACAAATCCTTTGTCGCTTTGATATGAGGTAGGCTAAATGCTTGTCCGGCCTCCTCCTCCTCCTTCCAACCCCGCACAACCTTTCCGACCCCTCCCCTGACCGTGTTTTCAAGTGCGCATCTCAAACATTTTGATGTTCAAACTTGCAAATAATCCTTCAGCCAAACGACGAGCACACTTTTTCGTTGTGGTAGGATCCACTTGTGCACCATGTCTTGGATGTTTTTTTGGGATTCTCCTCTGACCTCTTCAATTGCTTTCTCCTTTCTCTATGGCTCAGTCGACCTGCGTGCTGTCCATATATGGGCCTGCCCGTTCATAGGTAAAATACAGCATTTCCGCTACGTCATTTTAGAGCGGCACCAAGTGATCCGGCGCAGGAATGTATTGTAGGATAGTCACTAAATTTGAAAAAATAAATATTGAAAAGAAAAAAATGTCAGAAGGTGATAGGCTTAAGCAGGATTCTGTCGTCTTGTTGTGGCTTGGGTGACAAATACTTTTGTATAACAAAAAATATTTGTGGATTATAGCTTGAAGTATTTCTTCAATTCTAATGAAACAAAGAAATCCACCTAATCATTAGTTAATAAATATACTCCCACTTTTGATTCGCATGTCGGAAACAATTTAACAATGTGTTATTTTGGTTATTCATCACAACAGTGTAATACTGTGAGATGTTGGACATCCTACATTCTCATGTGGTTACAATTGGAAACACTTTCATATCGTTCAGTGCAATTCCACAGTGCAGACAATTAAACTAAAACAGCAAAAATAAACAACATTTATAGAGATGTACAGTATTGTCCACCGATATGCACACTCTTTGATTGGACCATCATTACAATAATAAGACGTATGATTGGTACAGTGATGGAAAAGTATATGGAGATAAAAATGTGTATATATGAAGGTATGTTCATATATGAAGGTATGGTCATCATGTGAATCATGGTGTTAACCATCTGCAGTCAATTGAACACACACGCAGCCAGATCACATGGACGCTTTGCGTAGACATCGCAGGAAGAGGCAGCCTCGCTTGAGTCTCTGTTTCAACTTGTGTCAAAAGTTCGGACTTTAAACTATATCCCAATTGTTTTTGTTTTTTTTAATTACACTAATTAAACTTTACACCGATCTGATCGGCTTGATCGGTATCGGCCAATAATTAGCATTTTATGCTGATTGGCTGATCGGCTTTAATGTCATTATTCGCAGATCAGAATCAGAATCAGAATCAGAATCCGATCAATGACGTCATTGTTCGGCGACGCAAAACACATTTAGTCGCCATTGTGTACAGTATATTTGAATCCAAAAGCTAGTTTATTTTTAGCCTTGTTGCGTGTCTTTTGACGTAGTACTGTAAATATCTGACCGCCAATAAGGTTTAATTTTTTTTTTAAACATGTCGGCGGTGTGGGACAGTCAACACAAGAAAAGTCTTTCACGATTGCACTATGTCAGACAACTGCAATAAAATCATGTATTCCGCTACCACCGCATCTAGTCTTTTACGATCACCGGGCTTTAGCCGAGCAAGCCAGTGCTAGCACTAATGGCTGTACGTAAACATGGTGGCGTTCTGTCGAATCATGTGCTAAAGTTTTGGTGTGTGTGAAGTAATTTAATTACAATAAAGTAATTTAATTACAGTAAGTTAGCACCCATTATTTCTGTCATGTTGGTTTGACCTGACTTATTAGAATACATGAACCGACAAGAGAATACGTTTGAAGATACTCAGTATACAGTACACAAGTATGTACAGTAAATGAAGAAGGCATTTAAATAGACACATTGCTCCATCTGGTGATCGGATCGGTTATCGTTTTTGTTTTTTTTAAACTTGGTGATCGGCCCCAAAAATCCTGATCATGTAAAGCATAGTACTAATTTTCCCAAGTAAAACCAAAATGATGATCAATAAATAACGCCATTTTTTCCCCAATTATTGTCACCCTATTCTAAAAAAAGTGTTCACGAGGAGAAAGTGCTTGCAGGCAAAAAAGAAAAATGTAAAAATGTAAAAGTTGCAATAACCTTTTTCTACTGGTGGAGAAAAATGCACAATAGCCAATCAAAACTTGAAAAGGGGAGGAAACAGTTGGAATGAGCTGACGGAAACGCAGCTGGAGAGTCTGAATCAGAGAGTGACGATTTCGACAATGAAGTAGCCAAAATGTCACAAAATGCAGATGCTCCCTCCAGGTGGACAAACAGAGAAGGGACACACCATGGAAGTGTCAATCTTGTGATGTGCCCTCTCTGCATTGTTGTTGACAGGAACTGCTTTTTCGAACGGCACTAATAATTTGTGTGTATAGAGCCTGAGGAATTGCCCGCATTTTACTATAAATCACGTAATCACGTAAGTAAATCACATAAGATTTTGAAATGTACGAATTATGTTTAAATTCTATTTTATGAAGATGGTTTGTTCAACGTGTGTGTGGTTTTTACAATTACAAATTTCACTTTTTTCAACTAGGAGTTTTTTGTGATTTTGAGTCCAAAGTGTTACTATCCATCCATTTTCTGAACCGCTTCTCCTCACTAGGGTCGCAGACGTGCTGGAGCCTATCCCAGCTGTCATCGGGCAGGAGGCGGGGAACACCCTGAACTGGTTGCCAGCCAATCGCAGGGCACATAGAAACAAACAACCATTCGCACTCACAGTCACACCTACGGGCAATTTATAGTCTCCAATTAATGCATGTTTTTGGGATGTGGGAGGAAACCGGAGTGCCCGGAGAAAACCGGGGAGAACATGCAAACTCCACACAGGCGGGGCCGGGGATTGAACCCCAGTCCTCAGAACTGTGAGGCTGACGCTCTAAACCAGTCGGCCACCATGCCGCCCAAATGTTACTATAGTATGTCAATTTAAAATAATAATAATAATAATAATTGTACAGTCACATATTAGGCTGTGCTGAAAAAAATGACATCAAACAAGGCAAGGTCAATATTTTTTTAGGTGAAACATAATCGTTAAGTAGTCGAAAACAGTCAATTTGACCCCTTGACTCCAGAGGTTTTTTAATTCAAAGTTATTGATGCTTCCTATTTTAAATTGGCATTTAAAACACCTTCCAGAAATGAACTGAACAAGAAAGGGATCCAAAATTCATCTATCCATCCATTTTCTGTACCGCTTATCCTCACTATGGTCGCGGCTGTGCTGGACCGTGTCCCAACTAAAACTTTGGGTGAAAGGTGGGGTACACCCTGAACTGGTCACCAGCCAATCACAGGGTACATATAAACAAACAACCATTCGCACTCACATTCACACCTACGGGCAATTTAGAGTCTTCAATTAACCTACCATCCAAGTTTTCTGGATGTGGGAGGAAACTGAGGTTAGTTAGCTAGAGCTCTCATTGCTATGAGGCACATTAGGCCGCAATCGTGGTTTTGCTGATCTTTATTTTTTTACGGGAGCAGGTGATTGGCCTACTGCCCAACCCCAGCACCTGGTATTCCTAAGCTGTCTACCATCCAAGTACTAACCAAGACGACGAACCCTGCTTAGCTTCCGAGATCGGACAAGATCTGGCGGCATGTGGGGATTGGGCTGGCCAGGAAACTGGAGTACCCGGAGAAAACTCAGGCAGGCACGGCGAGAACATGCAAACTCCACACAGGTGAGACCGAATTTGAACCCAGTCCTCAGAACCATGAGCCAAACGTGCTAACCAGTCGGTCACCGTGCCACCGGGAGCCATATTTAACAGAAAAACAGTGGCATATTAGACCAATGTAGACCTCTGCATACTCTGCATGCATTCCCTTGCTCAGCTAAAATTTAAGCTCCTGACGAAGAGATTTCTAGAGAGAGAGTAAAATAATGTTTGCTGGATTATTGCTCTTGTAGCAGCCTGCTTTACAATTGCCTTTCTCTCTGGTAAACCAAGTAGCTCTAATTCAATTAGGCTCACATAAACATTTTCATGTGTAGCAAGTGAGCTGTGAAAGGCCAACGAACGGGCTCAGGCAGCAGTTAGGAGAGAAGACCAGACCGTGCTTTGCTAAAGGATAGAGGGTAGAACAGGTTTGCAGTGCAGAATTTTGCAGTAACAAATAGTATGAGGCTAAATATATTCTTTGTGCGATTTCAAAAGAGGGGCTGTGACTTTTAGTCACTATATGCAACCCAAATATGTAATTTTTCCAACCCATTTAGCTATATTTGCAACCTTCATCATCGAACTGCAGTGAAGCTGCATAGATTTATCGATGTTCTGACCTGCTAGTAATAAATAGTTAGTGCACTCTTGCACAATTTATCTTATGCTATCCTGCAACAATAATAAGAATATAATGTATGCATTGTATTCTGTATAAAACTAACAAATATGTTAAATGCTACTCCTGAATTATGGCCAAAGACACTCAAGGAGCAGCCAGCAGGCAGGATGATGGTGAGAGTGTACAAAACTATGATTGAGATTCATCTTCACGTGGGCCAGACTGGCAGTTGGAATTAAAAGATTGGGCTGAAAGAAAGACATACTGTATTTGACACACATAAAATCACTTCTGCTATAAAATGACAATGCCGTTGTAATTATAATGCTGCTAATTTATTTCAGGAAATGCACAGCACAAAAAAAGGCTCGCAAAAAGCAAAGTCAAACACAGCAGCATACACCGAGGCACACAAACAGGTTTAATTAAACTGCTCTCTGCTGTGGGAAAAAAAAAAATGTTTATTTGTATTTAAGTGACATGCCTGGATAATTACCTAGGCTCTGTTGCCTCAGAGCTGCACCTCCTGTGTGGATTCCCAGCAAGGTCTCACACCCCTTCATCTATTTCTCTAGTCTGCATGATGTTGTGATGCCTTCATCATGGCCCTACTGGCATGACCATCAATGGGCATACTATGTTTTTGTGTACCTACCTGCATTACCAGCATTCTATCCATCCATCCATTTTCTGAGCCGCTTCTCCTCGCTAGGGTTGCGGGCGTGCTGGAGCCTATCCCAGCTGTCATCGGGCAGGAGGCGGGGTACACCCTGAACTGGTTGCCAGCCAATCGCAGGGCACATAGAAACAAACAACCATTCGCACTCACAGTCATGCCTACGGGCAATTTAGAGCCTCCAATTAATGCATGTTTTTGGGATGTGGGAGGAAACCGGAGTGCCCGGAGAAAATCCAGGCAGGCACGGGGAGAACATGCAAACTCCACACAGGCGGGGCCGGGGATTGAACCCGGGTCCTCAGAACTGTGAGGCTGACGCTCTAACCAGTCGGCCACCGTGCCGCCACCAGCATTCTAGTGGAATGGTATTAAAAAGATATTTGCTGTGAGGATAAATGTGATAAGGACTCTTTAATAATGTATCACATATAAGAACCAATTCTGTCTTCTCCAAAGAACCATGAAGATTAGGCCAATTGGAATGCATCTGAATGTGATAATGTAATGAATATCACTCCAGAACTGAAGACATGAACAATGGTGAACATTTAATTAAACACTGCAGTGTTTAGAATTCATCCATCCATCCATTTTCTTTAACGCTTATCCTCATTTGGGTCACGGGCTGCTGGAGCCTATCCCAGCTATATTCGGGTGGGAGGTGGGGTACACCCTGAACCGGTCGCCAGCCAATCGCAGGGCACATAGAAACAAACGGTTTAGAATTCATTAAATAAAGTTGCTGCACTGACCTCACCATGCAACAAAATGTTGAATATCCTAATTTTTTTTTTAGTATTACCATGACATTTTTATAATCAGGTAGGAACTACAATAGCCTACAGCAGGATTGTCCATACTTTTTCCACCAAGGACCACATACAGACAAATAATTAAAAATTTGAGGTTTGAAGCTTGAAAACTTTAAGAAGATGCCTGTGAGTCGGTAGCCTGTTAAACAGCTCTGATATATTCTTTATTTGTATTTTCCACCTTTTTTTTCATTTTGTGTTTATTTTGCATGGTGCTAACCCGTTTTGGACTGTCTTCAGTGTTTTGGTCGTGAAACTATTTCACGACCAATCAGCACTTGGTGTTGATGTCTGCGCCTGTGAATCTGTAGCCCGTTTACAACAGCTTTGTTAATGTTTTCATTTATTTATACTTTTTACTTTTCACCCTTTGTTTTCTTTTGCTTCAAGCTCGACCGTTTGCACTATTGCAGCTGTTTAGCCGTGATATACAGTAAACAGTGGGTACGGAAAGTTTTCAGACCCCCTTAAATTTTTCACTCTTTGTTAAAGTGCAGCCATTTGTTAAAATCATTTAAGTTAATTTTTTTCCTCATTAACGTACACACAGCACCCCATATTGACAGAAAAAAATTTAATTGTTGATATTTTTGCTGATTTATTAAAAAAGAAAAACTGAAAACAGACCCTTAGCTGTGACACTCATATATTTAACTCGGGTGCTGTCCATTTCTTCTGATCATCCTTGAGATGGTTCTACACCTTCATTGGAGTCCAGCTCTGTTTGATTATACTGATTGGACTTGATTAGGAAAGCCACACCCCTGTCTATATAAGACCTTACAGCACACAGTGCATGTCAGAGCAAATGAGAATCATGAGGTCAAAGGAACTGCCTGAAGAGCTCAGAGACAGAATTGTGGCAAGGCACAGATCTGGCCATGGTTACAAAAAAAAGATCTGCTGCATCTAAGGTTCCTAAGAGCACAGTGGCCTCCATAATCCTTAAATGGGACAACCAGAACCCTTCCGAGAGCTGGCCGTCTGGCCAAACTGAGCAATCGGGGGAGAACAGCCTTGGTGAGAGAGGTAAAGAAGAACCCAAAGATCACTGTGGCTGAGCTCCAGAGATGCAGTCAGGAGATGGGAGAAAGTTCTAGAAAGTCAACCATCAATGCAGCCCTCCACCAGTCGGGGCTTTATGCCAGAGTGGCCTGACGGAAGCCTCTCCTCAGTGCAAGACACATGAAAGCCCTCATGGAGTTTGCTCAAAAACACCTGAAGGACTCCTAGATGGTGAGAAATAAGATTCTCTGGTCTGATGAGACCAAGCTAGAAATTGTTGGTCTTAATTCTAAGTGGCGTGTGTGGAGGAAACCAGGCACTGCTCATCACCTCTCCAATACAGTCCCAACAGTAAAGATTGGTGGTGGCAGCATCAGCCACCACCAAGCATCAGCTGCAGGGACAGGAAGACTGGTTGCAATCGAAGGAAAGATGAATGCCGCCAAGTACAGGGATATCCTCGATGAAAACCTTCAAAAAAGACAATGACCCAAAGCACACAGCTAAAATACCCAAGGAGTGGCTTCAGAACAACTCCGTGACTGTTTCTGAATGGCCCAGCCAGAGCCCAGAATTAAACCCAATTGAGCATCTCTGGAAAGACCTGAAAATGGCTGCCCACCAACGTTCACCATCCAACCTGACAGAACTGGAGAGGACATCATTCCCAAAATGGCTGTTAGCTCAAAAGGGTGCTTCTATTAAATACTGAGCAAAGAATACATATGTCTGTGTGATATTTCAGTTTTTCTTTCATTTCAACACTTCTGTTTTTTTTCTGTCAATATGGGGTGCTGTGTGTACATTAATGAGGAAAAAAATGAACTTAAACGATTTTAACTAATGGCTGCAATATAACGAATATATATACCCACTATATATATATATATATATATATATATCCATCCATTTTCTGTACCGCTTATCCTCACTAGGGTCGCGGGCTGCTGGAGCCATCCCAGCTATCTTCGGGTGGGAGGCGGGGTACACCCTGAACCGGTCGCCAGCCAATCACAGGGCACATAGAAACAAACAACCATTTGCACTCACATTCACACCTACGGGCAATTTAGAGTGTCCAATCAACCTACCACGCATGTTTTGGGGATGTGGGGGAAAAACGGAGGAGCCGGAGAAAACCCACCCATGCACGGGGAGAACATGCAAACTCCACACAGACTGGCCCAGGATTTGAACCCCAGTCCCTAGAACTGTGAGGCAGATTTGCTAACCAGTCTCCCACCGTGCCGGCAGACGTGTAGCGTGTTGCCAAAATATGGATGATGACAATGTGTTTCAAAGTAAATGATGGTGGCATTTTACTTTTTTCTCTCACACACTTCTACTCTCCTACTTACAAAGGTCAAGCTGAAAAATAGCCCCTGCTTCTCATTGTGACACTTCTGGGATATCGTGTGATCATTAGGACGGCTTCAGCATATGGACCGTACCACGAACATGTTGTGCGAGTCCATGGGAGAATAGCATCCAGTAAAAAAATAAAAAATAAAAAAGGGCCATTCTCAGGAAATGAGATACATGTTGATAATCAGACAGACACACGGAAAAGCTGGAGAGGCATGCTGGTATTCCCTCTTGTGGGAACACACATCACAGGAACATGTCAAATCCAAATTTCAAGTGAATTCTGTCAAGTTGAATGAGTGTTGAAGTTGAGACTCCAAAGGTGTGATGACTGAAACGGACGTAAGCATTCATTGCCATTGAGGAAAATGTGTGGGAAGTTGTCAGCGATGAAAACCTTTGATCACAACTGTTCATCATTTTAGATTCATATCAGTCACGTCATAGATAATTTCACTGGTATGACCCTTAAACCTTATTGGTGTTGTATTGACTATCACATCACAAAAGATTATTCAAGAAAAGGGGAAATGAACAGCAGTAACATCTGTAGTTTTGTAGGGATAGCAACGACAAAAACAAAGCAATAACCCTTTGAAAATACAGTAGAACAGCATCACGGTTGTGCAAAGTTTGTCCTTTTGTGATCGGTGGTTGCAAATGCATTAAGCCCTGTCACAGTATAGCCATTTGATTTACTAACTCACCATTTTTGGGTATATGTGACTTTCTTTAAGATTTTAGAATCCTAAGGGTCTCACCTTTCCTGAATCGTTTCATGGCTTATTTCCACCAGTGGCTCAAGGTATAGACACCTGAGGAATGATCCTGAGCAACTATTGATTGGAAAGGTCCGCTATTAGTTTCTCCATGACAGGACTGGGGCAGCAAGGCTACCACTCTCAAGAAATATTGAGCTACAGACGGCCTTTATTTTGTGGCCTGAATAGTTCTGCAAAGTGCGGGATGGCTAAATGCATTTCCCATTAACAAATGCATTTTTTTTTTCATAATATGCAAGAGGCTTCCATTGCTAACGGTAATACAGCCTTATGTTTAAACAAGAATAAACACCAATGAGACTGTCCTTCATGCACTGTAGCTACTTCCTGTAATTAAAGTGTTAACAGCTCAGTGTAGAAAGATTTGTTTAAAGGGTACATATGGAAAATCGACGCCTTGTATAAAAATAGTTGTGTGTCTGGTGTGCCTGCCCATCCATCAAGTGTGAAATGAAACAACCACATGAATCTTTTACCTTTCTGTCTAACTGTGCTTGTGAGCAAGCCTTCATCACTATTAAATTAATTTACATATTAACCACCCCACACCATGTTTCTCAGCAAATGACTTGGCAGCAAGGCTGGCTGGAATTTCAGATTGAAATGACCACTTTAAAGCATCAGATGAAATGCTGGCACAGATTAGTATAAACTCAGAGTGTTCCCAGCATGAGCTTCTGCTAATGTTATGAAAATATTCGGCTAAGTAAGTTGTCGACATGGGAGTGGGAGATGTTTTGTTTGGTGAAGTCATGCGCCACACGGCTACATTAATTGATGAATGTAAATCGGTGGCTTGAACAAGTGACAACGCAATGGAATCTCATTAAGTGTGTTTGTTTGGAGAGGGGATGTGGTAAATACTGTATGCCAATAGTTATGGGGTACGGTAATTTGATGAAAGCGTGTTACAGACATGTTAATCAGATGTAAATTAGACACGAATTTCAACACGCTTTTAGCTTCCTGGTGCTCGTCAGACTCCAAATAAGATACCTGGAAACTGTTTTAAATTGTGAAACAAATCCAGCAAATCCAACTGCATCATGACAATATAAACCAACAGTAACTTATTTTTTGTTTGTCAAGGACAATTTACTCACTTGATACTATAGCTTCTGAGCGGCACAATTTTCATCAGCACAAGTACCTGCACTGTCATTAATCTGAACCCTTTTAGTAGTTATTGTTCATGTTGGCATGGAACAACTCTGGGAGACTTTTGCTGAATAAGGACAATAATAATGCTTGCTTAAGCATTAACAACAGCACAAGTAGAAAAAAAATATTAAAGTCAGCAGCAATACCAGTTTGGTGTTAAACTTTTTATGTTATTTTTTTAAACTATTTCGTTTAACCTTCGGAGTCAGATACTGTAGATCGAATACATGCAACCTCACAATTATATCCAATTAGCAAATGCTGAGGAGAAAATTTGCCAAAGCTGCAATTTGGATGTAGTGCAAGTTCAGACTTGAGCAAATGCATGATATGCATAGATGGATAATGCCATAGCTGCATGGAGGACGAGTGGTTAGCACACTTGCATTGTGATCTGAGGTTTGGGGTTCCGGCCTTCCTGTATGAAATTTACATGTTCTCCCCATGCTTGCGTGGGTTTGCTTTGGGTACTCCGTCTTCCTCCAACATTCCCAAAACATACATTTTAGGTTCATTGAAGACTCTTAATTGTCCTTGTGAGTGTGAATGGTTGTTTGTCCATATGTGTCTCACAATTGGCTGGCAACAAGTCCAAGGTGTACCCTGCCCCTCAATAGGCACCAGCTCATCCATGACCCAGGTACAGAAAATTGGTGGATGGATAATGCCTTAGCCACAGCTAGCTAGCTAACTAGATAGATAGATAGATAGATAGATAGATAGATAGATAGATAGATAGATAGATAGACAGACAGACAGACAGACAGACAGACCGACCGACCGACCGACCGACCGACCGATAGATAGATAGATAGATAGATAGATAGATAGATAGATAGATAGATAGATAGATAGATAGATAGATAGATAGATAGATAGATAGATAGATAGATAGATAGATAGATAGATAGATAGATAGATACTTTATTAATCACCTCGAGGAAATTAAGGCATCTGGCAGCTCACGGTCAATGGACCAAAATAAGTACATTCTGTATACACTTACAGTGGGTACGGAAAGTATTCAGACCCCCTTAAATGTTTCACTCTTTGTTATATTGCAGCCGTTTGCTAAAATCATTTAAGTTAATTTTTCCTTCATTACTGTACACACAGAACCCCATATTGACAGGAAAAAAATGGAATTGTAGAAAGTTTTGCAGATTTATTAAAAAAGAAAAACTGAAATATCACACAGCCAGAAGTATTCAGACCCTTTGCTCAGTATTTAGTTGAATCACCCTTTTGAGCGAATACAGCCATAATGGATATTGACCGGCAGCACAGATTGCCTTGCCCTGAAAAATTAAATGACCATTTCCTTTGTCTTGGCGGTGTTCAAACGTAGGTCATTCTTCTCGCTCCAGTCATTGAATGCTCCCACAAGGACACACGCCAAAATCACAGTATCATCAGAGTACTTCTGAATGTGGGAGGTCTCTGTGTTTTAATTCAAATCTGAGGTGTATAGCGTGAACAGGTATAGACCCAGCACAGTCCCCTGTGGTGCCCCAGTGCTCTTCTTTATGATCTTGACAAATTGTGGTCTTCCCGTCAGGTATTAAAAGATCCAGGAAGTGAAGGAAGGATCCACAAGCATCTTCCTTATCTTCTCCCCAAGTAATAAAGGCCAGATGGTGTTAAAAGCACTTGAGAGCTCTAAAAATGTGATCCTCACTTGACTCCCCAGCTCAACCAATGCAGGAGATAGAGGACAGCGTCGTCCACTCCAGCACTTTCATGGCACCCAAACTGTAGGGGGTCCATAGCATGAGTGGTCTGTGGTCTCAGGTGGCTGAGGTACAGCCACTCCAGGGTCTTCATAACGTGTCAAGTGAGGGCTACTGGTCTGTAGTCATTTAGGTCGGCTGGGCCCCCAGGTACCAGGATGAGACATAATGTTTTCCAATGGAACCGGACACTCCCAGCCTACAGGTTTAGGTTGAAGAGCACCTGGGGAGGTTCAGCTACTTGGTCCCCACAGACCTTCAGCATAGTGGTACACACATTATCTGGGGCAACTACCTTCCCTGGATTAACCTACCTCAGCTCCACTCTCAGGGGTCTAAGTGAAACAGATGGTGTTCCTGCAGTATCAGTTATTTTAGGGACATAATTTAATAATAATAATAATAATAATTTCTACATTGAAAGGACAGTAAAAGCAGTATGTTTAGTGCTACCTAAATTTGACACTGACTGAAGGCCAAGGTAATCATATTAGTTAAATAGTTAAATAAAATTGAGCATTACTATTTACATTACATTACTATTTATTCATCCTTATAATTATTAATTATATTTTATATATGTATATATATATATATATATATATATATATATATATATAATATTATATAATATATATATATATATATATATATATATATATATATATATATATATAATATAATATTATTATTATTAGATATAATATATCAATTATTATATAATTATTATATAATTATTATTATAATAATAAAGATTTTTACAGGTATTATAGTAGAGAGGCTTATGCCGCTTTTTCTTTACAAGTCCCAGAATGGCCTGGCCCTGATCTGCCCCGGCCTTGCTTGTACTGGCCTGGCCTTTGTTGCTTTTCCATTACAACAGGCACCAATCAAAAGTGGAAGGGATTGGAGCGGGACGAAGAAGATGGTGACACGCTCATTTCTTGTCGCCCCTTCCATCTTACTCCAATATGGACAAAAATGCCCGCACCTCCTCAGTCGACCACAGAACAAAAGCTACTTTAAGCCTGCTGCACACTGCGTGACATGGTCAAGCCTGACTGGAGCGGACCAGTGTAGAGTTGCCTACGGACCCCCGCACAGCTGGTAAAGATTTCTGCTACCCAAAACCTACATGGTGGTTGCTGAGGCAAAAACTCGGGCATGGGAGGAGTTTGGTGAGGCCATAGAGAACGACTTCCGGACGGCTTCGAGGAAATTCTGGTCCACCATCCGGCGTCTCAGGAGGGGGAAGCAGTGCACCATCAACACTGTATATAGTGGGGATGGGGCACTGCTGACCTCGACGTGGGACGTTGTGAGTTGGTGGGGAGAATACTTCGAAGACCTCCTCAATTCCACGGACACGCCTTCCCATGTAGAAGCAGAATCTGGGGTCTCTGAGGCGGGCTCTACTATCTCTGGGGTTCAGGTCACCGAGGTGGTTAAAATCGGTGTCAGAGTTTGGTACGCATTGCCGCCAGTAAGTCGGACTCGTTTCCAGTGAGGGTTGGACTTCCCCAAGGCTGCCGGTAACCGATTCTGTTCATAACTTTTATGGGCAGAATTTCTAGGCGCAGCCAAGGCATAGAGGGTGTCCGGTTTGGTGGCCTCAGTATTGCATCTTTGCTTTTCGCAGATTATGTGGTTCTGTTGGCTTCATCAGGCCGTGATCTCCAACTCTCACTGGAGCGGTTCGCAGCCGAGTGTGAACCAGCTGGGATGAGAATCAGCACCTCTAAATCTGAGACAATGGTCCTTAGTCGGAAAAGGGTGGAGTGCCCAGTCCAGGTCGGGGATGAGATCCTTCCCCAAGTGGAGGAGTTCAAGTATCTTGGGGTCTTGTTCACAAGTGAGGGAAGAATGGAACGCGAGATCAACAGGCAGCTCGGTGCAGCGTCTGCAGTGATGCAGACTTTATCAGTCCATTGTGGTGAAGAAGGAGCTAAGCCGAAAGGCGAAGCTCTGTATTTACCAGTCGATCTACGTTCCTACCCTCACCTATGGTCACAAGCTGTGGGTCGTGACCGAAAGAACAAGCGGCCGAAATGAGTTCCATCCGCAGGGTGTCCGGGCTCTCCCTTAGAGATAGGGTGAGATGCTCGGTCATCCGGGAGGGGCTCAGAGTAGAGCTGCTGCTCCTCCGCATTGAGAGGAGCCAGATGAGGTGGCTCGGGCATCTGTTGAGGATGCTTCCTGGATGCCTCCCTGGTGAGGTGTTCCGGGCACATCCCACCAGGAGGAGACCCCGGGATGACCCAGGATACGCTGGAGAGACTACTTCTCTTGGGTTTCCCGGGAACACCTCTGGGTCCCCTCGGAAGAGCTGGAGGAAGTGGCTGGGGAGAGTCTGAAGCTACTGCCCCCGTGACCCAACCTAACTTGTTGGGCTTAGTTCTGTGTGTATGTGTGGAGAAAACCAGGCACTGCTCATCACCTTTCCAATAAAGTCCCAACAGTGAAGCATGGTGGTGGCAGCATCATGCTGTGGTGGTGTTTTTCAGCTGCAGGGACATGACAAATGCTTGCAATCGAAGGAAAGATGAATGCGGCCAAGTACAGGGATATCCTGGACGAAAACCTTCTCCAGAGTGCTCAGGACCTCAGACTGGGCCGAAGGTTCACCTTCCAACAAGACAATGACCCTAAGCACACAGCTAAAACAACAAAGGAGTGGCTTCAGAACAATTTTTCACTCTTTGTGATATTGCAGCCATTTGATAAAATAATTTGTCACTTTGTCCTCATTAATTTACACACACCACCCCATATTGACAGAAAAAACAGAATTGTTGAAACAAGACAATGACCCAAAGCACACAGCTAAAATAACGAGGGAGTGGCTTCAGAACAACTCCGTGACTGTTCTTGAATGGTCCAGCCAGAGCCCTGACTTAAAACCAATTGAGCATCTCTGGAGAGACCTGAAAATGGCTGCCCACCAACGTTCACCATCCAACCTGACAGAACTGGAGAGGATCTGCAAGGAGAATACTTACGGCTGTGTGATAGTTCAGTTTTTCTTTTTTAATAAATCTGAAAAAATTTCAACAATTCTGTTTTTTTCCCTTCAATATGGGGTGCTGTGTGTACATTATTGAGGAAAAAAAATACTTAAATGATTTTAGCAAATGGCTGCAATGTAACAAAGAGTGGAAAATTTAACAGGGTCTGAATACTTTCTGTACGCACTGTATATACGCCTTCTAAAAAGATAGCACAAACACTCTCAAGTGACACAGAAGAGCAATAAATTGTGCATTGCAATGCATGAAGTAATTGTTTAGTCTTTGTAGTAACTAAGAACTTTTTTTATAATGCGGCCCCAATGGAATTTCGATGCCAAGTTTGCCAGGTTACCGTATTCAGTGTCACCTCAAGTCACTGACTCACCAAACGGATCATTAGTGGCTTTGCCTTCACTCTTAATGGTTCGCAAAATTATATTGTAGTTGAGCGCTTGAGAGAGGTTTCCGCTATCACATAAAACACAAATAAATGAGCTGGAGGATTAATAATTTCTGATATTCTTGACCATTTTTCACTCCCCTATGTAGGGAGAGCTGATATGAGTCTTTGGCAAGCAGTTTAGACTACCTTTTCAGGCTCATTACCATTTAAACTCACTGTAGAGGCAAGGTAAATAAAACAGAATGATTGTTCTGATAGGGATGTACTTTAATGTGGTTCTCATTCAACACAACACCTGAAAAGCCTGAAAGTAATCAGGACAAAAGAGCCAGACTACATTACCTTTTTCAAAGACACTTCTTACCCCGAGGAAAATACTGGAGAGAATTCAAATTTGTGTTTTGTACTATGCTGGAAGATTTTCCAGATTGTGAAGAGCATTAAGAGATAGAAAACCAAAATGATGATCGGCTGTCTTCCGGGACAATCTGCGAAAGATGGTTACATAATATCTTTGGTAATGGCAGGTGTTTAAGCAAGTTATTAACATTAAAACCCAAATGGAAATAAAGAAGCAGACCCAATTGTAAAGTTGATGCAGCATGTACCCTTTTTAGAGCCACTTTCAATACCAGTAGATCACTTTAATTAGACAATGTGTTAATTGACTGAAGATCCTGTCAACATTAGTCTCCATCAGTGACAGACTCCTCCAGGCATGGCACCATTCACTCAGACTAACAGTGATATTAGATACTTAGAATGATTGCACCTCTTCGTGTATGCTCATCACCCTATTTTTATACTCAACTCAGCAAATAACATTATGCATAAAACTATGACGCTACACGGGGCTTTTGCAACTGCACTATTTGCAGGAATTTTTCAAATCTCCACTGTATTCATGGCAATACAGTGCATGTCTGAATACCAAAAGCAGCATTAAAGAAACTGTGGTTTCCCGCTCACTGAAGACATAAATGAGGAGATTAAAAAGGGGAGGGGAGTCAAGCCACCAATCTCCAACCATAAGGAGGTGCCATAGAGACAGTAAAACCATATCCATTTGTCAACATCTATGATTAAATTGTCTTTAAGGAAGGCAATTAAGTATTGACAGTGTGCTGAGTGGAGAACTGCAAGTGTTTTTTTTTAATTTTCAATAAGTACGGTACTTTTTTCAACTGTATGCATGGCCAAAGCCAGCTTTCAGGTCCCTTAGGTCAATACATCAGTAAATACTCACTCAGGCTGTTCGTAAAGCTCAGGGTATAGGGTACTGCAAGCAGTATAGGTAACACAGCATATCTAATAAAAAATCAAATACTGGCCCCACCTGTGTGGTGTTTGCATGTTCTCCCCGTGCCTGTGTGGGTTTTCTCCAGGTACTCCGGTTTCCTCCCACATCCCAAAAACATGTATGGTAGGTTGATTGGAGACTCAAAATTGCCCATAGGTTTGAATGTGTGCGTGAATGGTTGTTTGTTTATATGTGTCCTGCGATTGGCTGGCGACCTGTTCAGGGTGTACCCTGCCTCTCGCCCGAATGTAGCTGGGATAGGATCCAGCACGCCTGCGACCCAAATGAGGATAAAGCGGTACAGAAAATGGATGGATGGATGGATGGATGGAAGTTCATATTCCTTAGTATAGCTTATAACAGTTCAGTTGCATTTAACTTTAAAGAACAGTACATTTGCATTGAATCTGTCACAGTTTTGATTTACTAACTAAAAATGTTATTTAACCATTTTGCGGAAATAGTTTTTCATTGAATTGATTAGACCTATTATGTTACTGTATATTAATGTTGGTCATGATGGCGGTACGACTGTCCGCGTGTCGAAGTGTCCTTGGGCAAGACACTGAACCCAAATTTGCTCCCAGTGGGCCTGGCAGCGCCTTGCATGGCAGCAGTCGCCCATTAGTGTACGAATGTGTGTGTGAGTATGTGAATGTGAGGCTTTGTAAAGCGCTTTGGGCACTGTGATTGTGTAGAGAGAGCGCTATATAAGTGCAGTGCATTTACCATTTTACCATTTACTTGGAGAGTGAAGTATTTTTGTTTATATGTATGTATGTACTATATGTATGTACGTACGTACTGTATAAAATGAAATATTCATTGAATATGTTGCTCTTCTGCAAATCAGTGATGTATGTATGTATGTATGCATGTGTGTATGTAAGTATGTACGTACAGCATAACATCTGTTTCTATAAACTAAAAACAATTTTATATAAACAACCATATCTCAACAAGGCGGCACGGTCGCCGACTGGTTAGAGCGTCAGCCTCACAGTTCTGAGGACCCAGGTTCAATCCCCGGCCCCGCCTGTGTGGAGTTTGCATGTTCTCCCCGTGCCTGCGTGGGTTTTCTCCAGGCACTCCGGTTTCCTCCCACATCCCATTAATTGGAGACTCTGAATTGCCCATAGGCATGACTGTGAGTGTGAATGGTTGTTTGTTTCTATGTGCCCTGCGATTGTCTGGCAACCAGTTCAGGGTGTACCCTGCCTCCTGCCCGATGACAGCTGGGATCGGCTCCAGCACGCCCGCGACCCTAGTGAGGAGAAGAAAATGGATGGATGGAACAAGGAAGAGGAAAGGAAAGGGAGATGAAGGTAGAGGCAAAGAAAGAAACATGGCATGTAGGATTGTTTCACTGTGGTGTGACATTATTATGTGCTCATCGCCTGGCTGCTCTCCCCCGATTGCCCGTGCTTTGGAAATGGCAAGGGACATCAACATTACAAGGTATCGCATTTGGCTCTGAAAAAAAAGGTGGATAAGGTCAGGATGCACAGAGAGCCTCAGAAATCTCAAAGCTCAATTTCCCATGAAGTCAATCCACTGGTTTTAAACTTTGCAGAATGAGAAAAAATGTCATGTGATGTTCGTTAGGATTCTCTAGCAGTGGAAAATGTCTTGAATGAAATGGAAATGATTTCAAAAAAACAAAAAAGAATGAGCCATTGAGGTCAAGCAACATAACTTACTTGAAGGATGAGTGCCTGGCCATATGATTATACACAACGCTCTAAATCATAACAGACTGTCTTCTATTAGTGCCTCCACGAAGCTAGGAACCATACAAGAAATGTAATGAGGCCATTCGGTTTGGAGAGAATCTGTCTTGCAGACTGGAATTCCACTGTGCACATGCACATAGCTTCAAAGATTGGAGTAGCTTTATGAAATCTCAGATCCTGTGTGCACTGTAGAAGCAGGTGCATTTCATCCTGATTAGATGGCTTTTTGAATGGGTCTCTTTCACGTGGTAGCAATGATGGGCTAAGTACAAAGATTTTTAACTTTATGTGACATTTTAAGTGCGATATGTCATCTAGATTTATAGGTGTTATATCATGCAATATCGTATTGTGCTAAGTGGATATAACTGAATCTGCACTTTTGAATTTTTGTGTGTAGGCAAAGGTAGAAAGCAAAGGAACTACTAATATAAAGCCTGCAAAACAGTAAATCGAGTCTTTGTGTTTTCTTTTCTGGTCACAGAAAAAAAAAAGGAAAGTGAATAAGTGAAACAAATTTGTAGACTAATTAGAGAGAGGGGAGGGAGGAGAGACTGAGCGATGAGGGAGATAAGGTCCGCTGGAAGGCTGCATTATTCATTATATTCTATTTTTTCCTCCCCTCTCCTTTTCCAGAGCAGACACCCACCAGAACAGAAGGAGTAGCTAGGAGTAGCTACACTCTATAATGTATTTCCATCAGTAATTTAGGTAGAGGGGTGTTATAATTCGAGAAAAAGTGAGCGCTAACAAGTTGCCTACCTATAAACTCAATATCCTAAATCACATCACCTCACTGCCAAGGCTGTGTTTGGAAATGTTTTCTCAGATTTGTCTTTGATAGGAATGCACTAATACCGATACCAGTAGTGCCAATATTGTACATTTGTATTTGTACTCAGAATTTTAAAAAAATCCTCCAATACTACACAGCGATACCACTTTACCAGCCTGACATCCTGTATAAAGTAAATACCGCGCAGGTGCAGTCGGAGCCATGTCGGCTGCGTGGAGATACCTTAAAGGGAAACTGGCCAAATTAACAGCAGTGGATGGATTGGTATTAATTAATAAGTTTTTCTGGGTAAACCGCCTAAATGCTGAAAAATACACATCCATATTGATTTATTGCAATTTTACGGCAACATTTTGAATCGATTGGGCGCCTCCATATTGACCGCTAATCACAGAAGTGACATCAGGTATGTGTCAACTCATCGATTTCCTCGTAGACAAGGCTCTTTTGAACAGCGAAAAGGAGTAAAAAAACAAATAATTCCATACTGCATCGCAACATTTTTGGACGAAAACAGTTTGGCACGAAAATAATCCTTCGCATGCACACGGGCGTTGTCTGCCATGAAAAGGATATTTACGCAGACCTGAGTGCAAGGATATGCATACAGGTGCTGTACACATAGGGAATAGTCACAGCTACTATATTCCTGGCGATTTTTCACAATCGCAAATGCAAGTTCCAAGGGAAAAAGAGACCAAAATGAAGATGAAGGTCGGAACGGGAAGGCCACATTCAAAATTACATGGCAGGGAACGTATTTATTTATTTAACTTAAGAGTCTCAGCCGCCTCAATGATTATTCATTCTATGCATTACATTAACACGCTGCCAACGCGCCGCGAGGGTCAACTTCAGAATAAAAGGCTATCATGCGTTTTTGCATGAACTGGTGCATTTACACTCAAATGAGGAAGTGAAGCACTGTAGCAGCCTGGCTAAGGGGCTTGGCTTCGTATGTGTAATATATGTTTTGCTAGTTTGCCCGTGACTATATTTTATTTGCCCCGGGCAATCGGAACGCGGTAAACTTCAAGCCCTGAAAGTGTTTCTATTTGAGTGACACTGATGACATGTTTGTGCTTTGTGTTTTTGGACAGTATTTGCTTTTTTTTAAAAAAGACAATTTAATCACGGTTGAAATATGTAACGGCATTATCAAGTATCGGCACTTGTATCGGCAAATACTCATATGTAATTACTTGTAATCATACTCTGTCTGGAAAAAAAAAGTGGTATCGGGGCATCCCAAGTCTCTGAGCAATTACCTTTCTTGTTTTCACACATCTCCTCCAGAGGACGTGGAATGCCTTCCAGTTAGAAAGGAATGTGTGTGAATCAGTAAACAGACTTTGTTGTAAGCTTTTTATCAAGGTGTGGACCCCTTTGATATTACATATGGTGTGCATGTAATGACTATAACAGTACAATAACACAAATAAAATACAAGCGAGTTCTATATGTCCTATATGTAAACACCAAACAGTGCACTGTAATAGTGGTGAAAAGACATTTCTTTATCTCTGCCCCAATCAGTTGTAAATGTCATGGTCATTGATTTTGTTGACTTTGGTTAGCTTCATTCGTTATACTTATGTGTATATAACATATGTATCTGTAGGCATATGTATATGTTTATACTATGTCATGTTTTTCTGTCCCTTGTTCATCTCGTCTACTCATTACGTTTTCTTCTCAACCTGTTCTCGTTAGCCCTTTTCCTGGTGTCTACCAATCAGCTTCCTCCAGCCACTCATGTCTTGTCGAGGTGTGCCTTATTGTCTCGTCAATTTGTTTGTATTTAGTTCCCTGCTACCTTTCAGTATGTATCGGTGTTGTTGTTGTTTATCACATTCCTCGAATCATGTCAGGTTTCCTGTCATATTGAGGCTATTCCCTGTGTTTGTTTGTTACTTTGAATCATTTTATTTCTTTTTTTACTTGTTTATTAAGCATTTTGAGTTTTCCACATTACATGGTGCCATTTTTGTAAATCAACACATACACATACTGCACCGCACAGGTATCATGGGCAATTTAATATTGAAGAAACATTTACTTTTTAGCTACCCATGATGTACTATGATACGCAAAACAATTGTAGCACTTAATTCAATTATTTACAGGAAGCGCTCTAAGTCATAAATGGTAAAACACAGACACAGACACACACACACATACCCGCACAAGTTCATGTTTTCCCCATGCACGCCCTTTTTCCTGCATGACATTTGGACTTTCAAACACCACTCAATGTCTGCATGTGCTCTTCCTGTTCTCAAGGGGGTTTTGAGAGCACCCATCAAACACAGATGGCTCGAGTGATGACTTGCCACATGTGACTGACCTATCGCAACATGAGTTCTTAACTTTAAAGATAACTAGATCTTAGTCCATACTCAATTAACAAAGGGAGTGCCATTGGAATATCACTTGAATTAATATTGTGAAATGAGTGGAAATGTGGTATAAATTAATTCACTGCCATTGACGTCTGTAGAAGTCAAATATCCATATTAACTGGGAGGGCTGGCAGTGAAAGAGTTAACTATAATTTTTTTGCATTGTTCAATTATTGGCGGCACGGTGGGCGACTGGTTAAAGCGTCAGCCTCACAGTTTTGAGGTGCGGGTTTCAATCCCCAGCCCCGCCTGTGTGGAGTTTGCATGTTCTCCCCGTGCTTGCGTGGGTTTTCTCCGGGCACTCCGGTTTCCTCCCACATCCCAAAAACATGCATGCATTGGAGACTCTAAATTGCCCGTAGGTGTGAATGTGAGTGTGAATGGTTGTTTGTTTGTATGTGCCCTGCGATTGGCTGGCAACCGGTTCAGGGTGTATCCCGCCTCCTGCCCGATGATAGCTGGGATAGGCTCCAGCACGCCCGCGACCCTAGTGAGGAGAAGCGGCTCAGAAAATGAATGGATGGATGGATGTTCAATTATTTTTTCTTTTCTATAAAATGCTGTCTATGAGGTCACATGGAACAAGTACACTTTTTAACCTGACAGAGAGGGACACACACCATGCAATAATGCATTTGATTTCTGAGGTTCTAGGGTCACTCAATACTCATAAATTTGTTTAGAAAGAACTGACATTACTGTAGGGATGCTTCTTTGGAAACATACATAGGAGTACTACATATGGGAGTTTGTCACAATATTTCTAACCCTACATTGATAGTTGGGTTCAAGCTTGGGACACGTATATAACAACCACAATTAAAGAGCGGGATGGTAACAGCGGACAAGGACAAGTTAGACATGCTCGATGAAACGGGTTACGTGTTATCTTTACATACCTCTTACATCAAATTTTACTCTCAGAGAAAAACAGGCCCAAATCAGTTTCACTTGTGACAAAGAAAGATTTCAAGACACCGTCAAAAAAATCAGACTGAAATATGAAGCAAGTTTATGTTGGTTAGTCTACTCTAGGCCATGGGTGTCAAAACTTGTTCCATCAAGAGTCACATACAAAAATAGTGAAGGATACAGTGGCCCCTTTCTCATTTATCACCTTTTGCTACATGCTAAACACTCAATCAGTGTGGGCAAAGATATTCTTAGGAATTATCCATCCATCCATATCCATCCATTTTCTACCGCTTATCTGAGGTCGGGTCACGGGGGCAGTAGCTTTTGCAGGGACGCCCAGACTTCCCTCTCCCCAGGCACTTCATCCAGCTCTTCCGGGGGGATCCCGAGGCGTTCCCAGGCCAGTCGAAAGATGTATTCTCTCCAACGTGTCCTGGGTCGTCTACGGGGTCTCCTCCCGGTGGGACGTGCCCAGAACACCTCACCTGGGAGGCCTCCGGGAGGCATGAGAATCAGATGCCACAGCACCTCATCTGGCTCATGTGGAAGAGCAGCGGCTCTACTCTAAGATCCTCCCAGATGACCGAGCTTCTCACCCTATCTCTAAGTGAGAGCCCGGACACCCTGCGGAGGAAACTCATTTCGGCCGCTTGTATCCGGGATCTTGTTCTTTCGGTCATGACCCACAGCTCATGACCATAGGTGAGGGTAGGAACGTAGATCGACCGGTAAATCGAGAGCTTCACCTTTCGGCTTAGCTCCTTCTACACCACAACGGACTGATAAAGTCAGACTAAGGAACATGGTCTCAGATTTAGAGGTGCTGATTCCCATCCCAGCCGCTTCACACTCAGCTACAAACTGCTCCAGTGAGAGTTGGAGATCACGGCCTGATGAAGCCAACAGAACCACATCATCTGCAAGAAGCAGAGATGCAAAACTGAGGACACCAAACCGGACCCCCTTTACGCCTCGGCTGCACCTAGAAATTCTGTCCATAAATGTTATAAACAGAATCGATGACAAAGGGCAGCTTTGAGTCCAACCCTCACTGGAAACGAGCCCGACTTACTGCCGGATATGCGGACCAAACGCTGACTCCGGTCATACAGGGACCGAACAGCCCGTATCAGGGGGTTTGGTACCCCATACTCCCGAAGCAACCCCCACAGGACTCCCTGAGGGACACGGTCAAATGCCTTCTCCTCGTCCACAAAACACATGTAGACTGGTTGGGCGAACTCCCATGCCCCCTCGAGGATCCTGCCAAGGGTGTAGAGCTGGTACACTGTTCCACGGCCAGGACGAAAACCACACTGCTCCTCCTGAATCTGAGATTAGACTTCCCGACGGATCCTCCTCTCCAGCACCCCTGAATAGACCTTACCAGGCAGGCTGAAGAGTGTGATCCCCCTGTAGTTGGAACACACCCTCTGGTTCCCCTTCTTAAAAAGGGGGACCACCACCCCAGTCTGCCAATCCAGATGCACTGTCCCTGATGTCCACACGATGTTGCACAGGTGTGTCAACCAGGAAAGCCCCACAACATCCAGAGGCTTTAGGAATTCTGGGCGAATCTCATCCACCCTGGGGGCCTTGACACCGAGGAGCTTTTTAACCACCTCGGTGACCTCAACCCCAGAGATAGGAGAGCCCGCCTCACAGAACCCAGACTCTGCTTCCTCATGAGAAGTCGTGTCATTGGAATTGAGGAGGTCTTCGAAGTATTCTCCCCACTGGCTCACAACGTCCCGAGTCGAGGTCAGCAGCGCCCCATCCCCACTATACACAGTGTTCATGGTGCACTGCTTCCCCCTCCTGAGATGCCGGATGGTGGACCAGAATTTCCTCGAAGCCATCCGGAAGTCTTTCTCCATGGCCTCACCGAACTCCTCCCATACCCGAGTTTTTGCTTCAGCGACCACCAAAGCTGCATTCCGCTTGGCCAGCCGGTACCCATCAGCTGCCTCAGGAGTCCCACAGGCCAAAAAGGGCCAATAGGACTCCTTCTTCAGCTTGACGGCATCCCTCACTGTTGGTGTCCACCAACAGGTGCAGGGATTTCCGCCACGACAGGCACCGACCACTTTACGGCCACAGCTCCGGTCGGCCGCATCAGCAATGGAGGCGCGGAACATGGTCTACTCGGACTCGATGTCCCCCACCTCCCACGGAACATGAGCAAAGTTCTGTCGGAGGGGGGAGTTGAAACTCCTTCTGACAGGGGATTCTGCCAGACGTTCCCATCAGACTCTCAAAATACGTTTAGTCCTGCCACGTCGGACCGGCATCTTCCCCCACCATCAGAGCCAACTCACCACCAGGTGGTGATCAGTTGACAGCTCTGCCCCTCTCTCCACCCGAGTGTCCAAGACATGCAGCCGCAAGTCCGATGACACAACCAAAAAGTCGATTATCGAACTGCGACCTTGGGTTTCCTGGTGCCAAGTGGACGTATGGACACCCTTATGCTTGAACATGTGAGCATTGAAGCAGGAGCGCTCGCCAGCACGCCCTCCAAGGACTCCAAGAAGGGGTACCCACCTGCTTCTGTAGCCGGGTATCGGATCGCCAAGGTCCCCACCTTCGGCCACCACCCACCTCACACTGCACCCGAACCCTATGGCCCCTCCCACAGGTGGTGAGCCCATGGGAAGGGGGACCCACGTTACCCTTTCGGGCTGTGCCCAGCCGGGCCCCATGGGTGCAGGCCCGGCCACCGCCCTCAAGCCTCACCTCCAGGCCTGGCTCCAGAGGGGGGCCCCAGTGACCTGCGTCCGGGCAAGGGAAACCTAGATCCATTCATATTTTTCATCATAGGAGTCTTTTAGCCGTGCTATGTCTGGTCCCTCACCTTGGACCTAGTTGCCATGGGTGACCCTACCAGCGACGTGAAGCCGCAGACAACTTCGCTACTAGGATCATTGGGACACACAAACCCCTCCACCATGATAAGGTGACGGCTTCCAGGAGGGGTCTTAGCAATTATATATTATATAATAATATATTAACTGACCAGTCACAACAAAAAGACCACCTGAAAATGGTTACGATGCTCAGTTTTTATTGACCAAGTCACAGTGTTAGAACATTATGTTTATAATAGTTGTAGTTTAGTGGTTCTGAAAAAAAAAAACACTGCATCATACAGACAGTTGTTTCCCAAATTGGGACTCTTATGAAGCCAAATGAAGCAATCAAAATATTTGAAAACAGTTATCAGTATGCATTCCAGTTCTACACCACTGCATACTACTAAAAGTCCTATCATGTCCGTTAAAACTGTGCATTATCATGTTTGTAAAGGCATATTTTTTGCTACAGCAGCTCTTGTATGGGATCTCTTTGGATTGCATAATTATAATCTTATTTATAATTTCAAAAAAATAAATTACGTGAGGGCGGCACGGTGAAAGACTGGTTAGCACATCTGCCTCACAGTTCTGAGGACCAGGGTTCTCCCCGTGCCTGCGTGGGTTTTCTCCGGGCACTCCGGTTTCCTCCCCATCCCAAAAACATGCGCAGTAGGTTGATTGAAGACTAAATTACACGTGAGTGTGAATGGTTGTTTGTTTATATGTGCCCTGCGATTGGCTGGCGACCAGTTCAGGGTGTACCCTGCCTCTCGCCCGAAGATAGCGGGGATAGGCTCCAGCACGCCCTTGTAAGGATAAGCAGTATGGAAAATGGATGGATGGAATTTAAGTCAGCATGGTGAAGTGGGGGTGACCATTTCTGCATCATAGTCAAGGATTTTGTTTCGAATCTCGACTCTGGCCTTAATTTGTGAAGTTTGCATGTTCTCCCTGTGCTTGTTTGGGTTTTCTACGGGTATACCGGCTTCTTCCTACATTCCAAAAACATGTTTGTTAGGTTGATTTAACACTCTAAATTGCCCATAGGCGTGAATCTGAGTGTGTATGGTGGTTGTCTCTTCTGTATGTGCGCTGCAATTGACTGTCGACCAGTCCAGAGTGCACCCTTTCTCTCCCCCAAAGTCAACTGGGATAGGACCTAACCCTAATGAGGACGAGATTGATGGATACTGTCGATATTTTTTATTGAAAAAAAACGGCCGACATCATGATTTTCTTTCCTCATATATTAGATGTATAGGTAACCAGGAAAATAGTTTACGATTTGCAGATAGCCAATGGCCGTGGATTCCACTAGAATTCAACACCTACTTCAGAAGCAAAACAAAATTAAACCTTACCAAGCTGACAATCTTTTAAAGAGTGTTAACCAGAAGATTATTCGTGTCATATGTTTTATAAGCCTGACCTCGAGGCACAGCAGAAAGTGGATCAAATTACCACAATTCACACTATTTGTTGGTGTAAATGAGTTATATTTATTCAAGGCGTTGATACAGTGGGTACGGGTAGTATTCAGCCCGCTTAAATTTTTCACTCTGATATATTGCAGCCATTTGCTAAAATAATTTAAGTTAATTTTTTTCCTCATTAATGTACATACAGCACCCCACATTGACAGAAAAAAAACGAATTGTTAAAATTTTTGCAGATTTATTAAAAAAGACAAACTGAAATATCACACAGCCATAAGTATTCAGACCCTTCACTCAGTATTTAGTAGAAGGACCCTTTTGAGCTAATACACCCATGAGTCTTTCTGGGAATGATGCTTTATAAATTTTCACACCTGGATTTGGGGATCCTCTGCCATTCCTCCTTTCAGATCCTCTCCAGTTCTGTCAGATTGGATGGTGAACGTTGGTGGAGAGCCATTTTCAGGTCTCTCCAGAGATGCTCAATTGGGTTTAAGTCAGGGCTCTGGCTGGACCATTCAAGAACAGTCACGGAGTTGTTCTGAAGCCGTTATTTTAGCTGCGTGCTTTGGGTCATTGTCTTGTTTCAACAATTCGGTTTTTTCTGTCAATATGGGGTGCTATGTGTAAATTAATGAGGACAAAGTGACAAATTATTTTATCAAATGGCTGCAATATCACAAAGAGTGAAAAATTCAAGGGGGTCTGAATACTTTCCGTACCCACTGTAAATCAAGATTTGGTAAATATTCTGAATATAAATAGCTTTACAATGAATGTCACAACACACTCATTGTAAATCAAATATAAACATAAATACTACAAGTCACTTCGATGGGGTACATGCTAAAAATCGAGCCTAGTTTGAGCTAGATGTCTGATTGTGGTGTGGGATATGTTAAGAGTGATTTCTCCTCCCCAATCTGCTTGGAAAACAGTCAATGCCGACAATCAAACATCTTAAACCTTTCAATATTTACGATCACCATTGTTTATGTGTGCTCAACACTAAGCTGGGCCGCGTCATGGGGCTAGCACAAATCCATTGTTGCTCTTGGCGTAACTCCGCAAGGCGGGCTAAACCCAGTTTTGGTAATTTCGTTGACTGGCATAAACCCACTGCATTTAAAAATTGGACCTGTGCTCGAGTGTGGGCGTCACCACAGCCAAATTCAAACCTGTCCAATCGAAGCGGCTTCTTCAATTCCTTAAAGCGGCGCAATAGTCTTGAATGGAGATGTCACGTTGATGTGTGTCACAAATCAATCGTCTCCATGGCTGAATTATTACTATCACAACACATTTCCACTTCATGCTTTGTTTTTTAAGTGGAATTAAATTAAACTCAAATATAACCAACACCGTTACTTTTCACAACTCCAATGTGAACTTCCCCAGCCCCTCACCAGCTGCCCTCTCACATCCCTTGCTTGCAGCACATATTTGTCGTGACTTCTGTATGAATATAGTCAAGATATTCTTATTATGCATTACGTCAAACGCAAAAAGAGTGTAGAACCATCAAACCTTTTTTTTTTTCTTGATGTGGCCAAATACATTTGACAAAATGACATTCCAACTATTGGAGACTTTCACAGCGTAGTAACCATGAGTCAGTGCAATTTAGTAATTTTCGTGTTAAATACTACCTAAAATAAAACATCTTAATATTTATATTGAATCTAAAATAATAGGAATGACAAGGAATGTTAGATTAACAATTTAATTTTAAGTCCAGGTTGGTTTACAATCCATCTGGTACACACCCATTTTTATACATCACTGTCAAGAAGCTGAAAGACATCAGTGATTCCTAAATTATAGTTCCTTCATGGAACCGCCTCGATGCAGATTTAAGACAATTCAGATGCTCCTTAATATGGTGGCGTGAGAACAACTTCAGGGTCACTGTTGAAGCATTGAGGAGCAAAGAGCTCGGAGCATTGCAATTAAGAGAAATTAGATCCACGCTTCTTCTTGCTCCTGAATGATTGCTCCTGCCTTGTTCGAGCAGTGCCACACAGTAAGAAGAGCACAAAGTGCAATGCAGACAACAGAAATTTTAACGCGTGCAATATTAAATGTCAATATGCCTACTTTAGGCCCATCAACGAGACAGGGTTGCTATTTATATTCTTTAAAATATAGGTGAATGATGCTCCATTCTTAAACAAAAAAAAATTAAAAATGTGGCATATACAGTACAAGAGTAGTAACTATGAAGGTGAATCAGTGAAGTTGATCAATATTGGGATTCTTGGGGGGTATCTGCAGTTCAGATGAAGTTAAAAAGTAGATTAGAAATGTTGTTTCTTGGCTGGAGTCAGTCCTAAAGCAGGGCCCATGACTGTACCTACATAAATCCCTCCCTCAAGATCAGTAATGTTCTTGAATAAATTAATAAGGACAAACTACCACTGTAAGGTCAAAAGACTGACACCGAGTTGTATTATTTGCTGGCTCGTTATTATGCAAGTCATTCAAAACAACTTAAAGATTCCCTCTGGTGATGATTTTTTTTTTTCCACATATCTTCAAGCTCAATGACTCGATACATGAAGTATGTACTGTATTTTAGTAATCCTGTTAAGGAAATTAGGTAGCTGTTGTAATCATGTCATAATGACTGCAGTTTAAGAAACTATCTTAAACAATAACAGGTGATAAATGAAAAAGAGAATAGTAGTAGTGCTTGTTTCTTACATGGGATGAGAAGGCTTGCAAGAGCTAATTTTGCCTGAACAGAGTCAGTGCTTTCATACCATTAACGGCAAGTGCAGGTTATCTGAAGAAATAATAGGTCATCATTTTAATTTCAATAGTTTTTTGACAAATTATAGTGAACTATTTATATATAGAGAGAAGGGTTTCTGTTTTCATGACGAGCGAAAATCCAACTTTGCAAGGAAATGGGCTGCACCCGGTTTTGGTAGTTTCGTGCACCGGCGTACCCCCAGCACGATTTAAAATGGAACGACTACGGTGCTGTGGGCGTAATCACAGCCGACTACAATAATTCTATCCAATCGAAGTGGCTTCTCTCACTCCCTTTAATAGCAGTGCAAAAGTCTCGCGTGGAGACATCTCTATATGCTGAAGAGGACTCAGCGATCCGTGCGTGACTGGAGCATTGAACATTGGTGCGTACCCTTATTAAATACAGAATGAGGTGGTGAAAACCGCTGCCAACTTAACTACATCCGTGGACCTTGTATTTATTTATATCACCTCCAACGATCATTTGTTCCCAACACACTCACTCTGCCAAGCTCATATCCAAGGGCACACCCTCGCCGCATCGACATCCCCCGCTTGGCGCAGATGGGTCTGCCAAATTGGCAAACACACGTAGTGACTTGCGCTTGCACGAAAATCAAGATGTGCCAGTTTTTACGCTGAAGCGTAGCTGCACCATCTACGAAAATAGAAACCAAGATTTTCCGTTCAAACCCTCCAAATGTTTTGCCTTTGTCATATTTATGATATCTATAGTTTTGAGCTAACAGGTGAAAAATAGAGCAAGAGAGAGAGTTGGTAGAGAAGTTAACAGCGTACAATGTGCAAAACGTGCCCCTCATCAGAACCACGCACGGGGCTAAATTATCACTGAAACAAAAGTGTAGCCCCAGTGGCTTAAAGTGTCTAATTAAACAACCAATACTGTTGACAAATGTCTCAGAAGTGCAGGTAGAAGCCAAAAAAAAAAAATCAAATAGGCAGTGATAAAGTGACTGGTCTGCAGCCAGGCAGTCCTCCTCATTAGCTAGCCACTTACTCTTACTTGAACTTAACTACTGCTGGAGACAAGTCAGAGGACTTCCTGGTTAATCTCCTTGTCTTTTGAACTCCATCAACATAACAGGCATGTGGCAATGAAGATGAAGAAGCATAACTCTCTCGATGATAATCTGGTCACCAGGCGTTATTTTCCATTTGCCACAAAGGGAACGCAAATACTGAGAAATGATGGCCTTGGTGGTCAAGATAATAATTAAAGATCTTAAGCTCAGCAGGCAGCACACACTCACTCAAACACACTACATGTGCACACAAACATGTTCCGCTCACATCGCCTCAGTCTTTACTGCGGGTAAAAAAAAACAAGTTCAGGCACCATGTCATAATCAGCTTAGACAAGCCTGAATATGACATTTCCCCCCCCCCAAATGGAATAAAGCACGAGCAGAAACCACAACATCGCATTAAGAATGCGAAACCGCGAAGAGGACAAAGACCCTTTGCAATGGAACTTGATACCTTTTGTGGCCTGTCCAAAGAGAGCTCTCTTGTGTTAACGGGGTTTTTGTGTTGTCATCTATTCAGTGTGTGGCGTAAGAACTGTCTGCTGGTGTTTTACATGTAATGTCATCAGACTGCCACTGTTTTGGACGCTCAAATGTTTACATTCCCTTCCCACAGTCAGTCTAGAGGACAACCATAATTGGATATATTTATATAAAGTCATGACATATAGGAAATACAATTCCATGTTAATGCTCCATGTGACACATCCAACTAATAATAATAATAATAATAATAATAATAATAAATCAATAAATGTTGTCAAGAAATAAAGCGTTCACACTTTGGTGCAAGTAAGTGAATTATTGAACCCACATCTTGGTGATACTGCAAATCAGGCTAAACCCCGTCCTCGAGATATGACAGTGTTTTTTTTTGTTTTTGTTCTTTTTAATTTATGTAAAGCGTATAACTTTGAAATTAATTTAACATTGGCCACAGCTCATTTGAGCAAGTACTACACTACTAATCAAGGGAGCAAATCCATTGAAGCTGAAGTATCACATGAATAAAATCTTTCACTAACAAATGAAAGGATTCGTAGTAAATTGAGCAATAATATATGAGTTCCTCGTCCATATCAATTCATTTGGATGGGAAAAAAAATTAATGAATCACGCATTAGGATAACGCAAATAGATCATAGCTATTTCTCACTCTCCAGCTATAAATCACGGGGAACAAAATCTTAAAACTTACAGAGCGTGACCTTAAATGGCTCTATTCGGGAAATGTCACGCAAAATAGAATTTCATTGATAGTGGCGGACTGATATGTTGTCGTGCGCCTTTCGACCTTTTGTTTGTTTGTTTAGCAGCAACTCTGTACGACAGACCACAAAGTATCTGCTCAGTGCGTAATTGGGACTTCCCCGATCGCCAACCACAGAGCTGGCAAAAAAGAGCAGTTCATCTGCATTGTGGCTGTGCAGTGCAAATAGTCATCGAAGTTGGACTTACGCTGCTGTTTTGTCCTGACCAGTAGACGACAGCGTGGTTATGTGCAGAATCCCCAGTGAGGGCGAAAGTGCTGCTTGTGATTTTGGGCTCATCCTGCTGTTTACTTCCTCTGCCGTCGTCCCTGTTCTTTCTGATTTCCGATCTACTCAGTCCAGAAGACCTGAGCCCGTCCAGCGAGGAGCCCCGTTCAACCGAGGTCCCGGAATTCCGGTCATCTTGGCCCGTCGGCCCACTCTGTCTCAACTCGGCAAACTCGGGGATGGTTCTCTTCGCTCTTGGTAGCGCAGCGCCATCGCCCAAATCAAGCTTTCCGCCGCGATGACTTTCTGCAGTGGACCCTGGTGAGCCTTTCTTCAAGTGAGGCGCATCCTCTTGCTCGTTGTCCTTTCCAGCATTTTGTCGACTAATCCCGAGTTCCCTAAACTCCACTTGGATCTTTTTAATGGCGCTTACTTCGTCTGTCGGTGCTGACTGAGCGCGCGTTTGACCTCCGTGAAGTTGAACTGGGAACCGACAACATGCGCAACTTATCTCCGCCCGAGTATTCTGGAAGCTGTGAGCGGCTATCACGAGCCACACACCCAGAGCCAAGTGCATGCCCGGCCAGAAGCCAGTGGAAGTCTCCATCGCTGACACAGATTTTGGGGGATGATGGATCGCTGGAGTCCTGATCCAAAACCTTAGCTCCTTTCTCTCAGGTCGATAAAGGATATCTACCGCCTGGGTTGTCCGTCCGGTTATTTCAGAGGGAAAAGTGCTCTTCGGTGAAACTGTTCACGTCCAAGGATGTTTGATGAGAAAAGCCACACATAGGAGGGAGGAGCTGTAACGCAGCCAGCTGCCGAGTGCGCGCCCGGAAGAGACCGAGAAGGGAGGGAAGGAGGCGACTGTCCATGGTTCTGATCTTTTTTTCCTTTTTTTTTTTTTTCTTCCCCTGTAGCGATCTGACCAACACAGTCATATGTGGTTTAGGTGATTTAAATTCTACAAAAGATTAAAATATATGTGTAGTACACTGTGTGAGTCATTTTCATAAAATTTGCTCAAGAACGTTAAAGATATGGCCCACTGAATTTCATTTTGAAAATCCGTTTTACCGAAACGTGGATTTAAATTTTAAATTTTTTATTTTTTTTTATCAATCCAAAATGTCATTGTTTTTAAGGGGAAAAAAAAGAAATGTAAAGTAATATTTTCAAACTTTCTTTAAAATGTCTTTACCGTTAGGTGTCTAGAATGAAATTTCTTGATTTGCAAAATGTTTTCTGAGGATGCTAATTACATTTTAGGCTATATAGGATTTTTCTTCTATTGCTAAATGCATCTTAGATTTATTTATTATTATTATTTATTTTTTTGGTGTGTGTGTGTGGGGGGGGGGGGGGGGGTATTTTAGAAACTGCCCTTCTGTCTTTACTGTTAATGCCACTGCAGAGAGCCTCATTATGTTCTTGCAATACACAAGCGGGATCTGTGCCAGGATGAGGAAGCCATTTTGCATCCTCTCAACAGCAGACAGCAAAATAAATGTTGTTTCTGACATATGAATGAAAATGAATGCAGTTTGTGAAAGTGTCAGAACTGTTGCCTGACTCTATCGTCATAGCGATTTTTATAAAGACATGAGTGCATTTGTATCTGCAGAGTTTGAGGGGCAACATGTAAATTGCACAACTCACACGATTTTTCGGAAGCTGTTTACATCTTCACCCTTATGCCCATTTGAATTTATCATTCTAAAATCAACAGAATTTAAATAGGCCACCACCATTTGCTCTGCCTTCACTATAATTGACGCAAATTTGAAATCATCAATTCCTTTTTGAAAATCAGACTTAAAGCGTGGGTGTATTGTATTACCATGGGGACATTTACCGATATGCAACTAAGGCAGCATACAAAAATGGCTAAATTTGAATATATTTATAAAACAAATGTAACTTATATTAAAATGACCCATGTACACTAGCATACATTTGCTCTGTTATGTTTGTGAAGTGAAGGGTAAAGTGTTGACTCAACTCGTCTTCAACTCCTTTCAACATCTCGACAACAAAATAACAAAATACTGACTCAATTGCAATAGTAGGTTTTACTGTATATTTTTACATCACAGAATTAACTAGTTTTGCCTTAATGACACTCAACTAAAAGATGACAACAAAAGAAGTATATCCGGACACAGACGGATAGCAAACAATAAATAACTAGAGTGACGTTGTGTTCACTGAATCTGGGTTTCCTTAATATCATCAGCAGCATGAAGCATTAATACCAGAAATGTATTAGATTGTAGTCATAATTTCAAAAAAGGAACAATAATATAATAAATAAAGTAATAAATAATCATAATAATGACTACAGTAACAAGCATACATAAATTAACATTAAATACACATCCAAATGCTAATCTTGTCATTCCATACATATTTGTCTGCATTCCATACATATTTGTCTGCTTTAGAATAGTAATAAATAGTGCTTTGCACCAATAATGGCATAGATTTAGCATATCCCCTTTGTCAACTATATTGACCATGTAAATCTCTTAGTGTCTTAGGCTCCTACACAGTATACCAATGTGCAGTGTTGTACCTGAACGAGTTCAGTGAACGAAAGTTCATGAAATATTTCATATTTGGGCCAAAGGTGAACTCAACGTAGTTCATTTGTGCCTGATGAACGTAATCGAAAATGCGCTATTTCAGGCGTCATAGAATAGTTTTTGAGCGTAAGTTCATTTTCATTCAAGAGTGCCAGGTTTTGTTAGGAACTTCCAGTACAAAACCTGACTAAACACACTACTTACGAGCCTTCATATGTTGGCGGATAAATGTTATATTTTGCAACCGATTCAGTGCGGCCACCATTCACTAAAGGCACATCACAGAACGTTCAGGGACACTACGTAAATGGGAGTGAATGTGTTCTTTGGTGGTTCTTTTGCATTACAGAAAATAATTTTTGTATTAGAATTATTGAGTTAAAACTGTACGATCACAACGTCATGATATTGTCATGTACAGTATTGCGCATGAACAAATGAAAAGCAAAAAATAAAAGTGTAAAAATAAAGTGATTAAAAGCAAGAAGTGTGTGTGAATGTGTGTGTGTGTGTGAGAGAGAGAGCGAGAGAGGGGGGGGGGCGTGAGTGCAATGGGAAAAGAGAGAGTCTGTTTGAGGGTTACTCATGTGTTGCGTCCTTGTCTGTCAACTTGACTGTCAACGAACTGTCAATCAGGGAATACCCAGGAGACTTAGAGTGAATTTCAACAGATTTCCAATCATATCGGTCTGAAAATGTTGTGTATAACTGAATCGGTGCAACATTCAAAATGTAATCATTGAAGTCCTCCACACAAGACAATTCCGCGAATGTGGCAGAGACAAAAAGGAAATCTGAATATGGCCTATATTTTTAAAAACAAAACAAAACAACAACAACAATACATTAGATACAATACAATAGATAGACACACAATACAATACATTAGAATATAAAATGATTTGTGTGGCAGTAGGTCATTTATAAGGGCTTTGAAACTGGATGGTCATGATTCGAGTCTCGCTGCAGATGAATGAGAAAAAAGTCAAGTCGTCAGTTTTCTGACTACTGTAAAAGTGCCCTTGGGCAAGCTGAGGTTTACTGAGGTCACGTGGCATAATGGTGCCTGGCATGATATCTTGCAATACAGTACTAGTTTGATCTTTTTGTGTTTTGTTCATTTTTACATTCATTGTACAATCTCGGTTCAACTTTAGAGATTCCACTTTCTTTAATTACATATAAAAGTAATAACTATATGTGACTCTATGCGATCACAAAAAAATGTGACAAGATCCAATACTTTCACCACACTACGTTTGCGACTGTCAGGATTTGACACTGAACAACCAGGGTCGATCAGTACAGTCAGACCGGCATTTAATATTCAGCTCTCGACATTGTAACCTTTAAGAGTGTTGTTTTAGAAATATATTTGGGGAGCTACGTTGTTTTTGTCTACAAGTAAATATGGCAGATTACGCATTGAATTTTCACATTTCATCTGTTGGAGGTCTTAGGTTGCAAATCAATAAATATGAGGAGAAGAGTAAATACATTAAAGACAGCAGAATCCAGGGACTCTGGCCGTGTCAGGAAGTGTCAGTTGAATGAGTCTCTTGTGAGTTTCCAGACACATGAAGCTAAAAGGTCAAGCTGGGATAGCGCATCCTTGGACATGCAACTATAATTGACCTTTTTCTTTAATTAGAGCATTATTTTTGATTGACAAATGCCTCTTTTGGGGCTTAGCTTTATTCACGGTTGAAGTGTATAGTACAATTCGCATAGTATAATATAACAGCATAAGTACGTAAATTGCTCAGGGATGCATTATGTTGCTTGCGGTGTATATGTACTTTACACTGTACAGTTGTGCTCATCATACCCAGACAGAATTTGCGAAAACGTTGCAATTTTTTGGAACCACTGACTGATGATGGAACCATGTAATTATTTTTGCTCTGCTATGTCCTTTTAATGATTGTGTTATTTTGAAATGCCTTACAGTTTGATTTGAATTCCATTCCAAAAATACAGTGGAACGTTTGTTTTCACAATTTTTTAATCCATTCCAAAAAAGTGTGACTAAAATCAAATCGAATGAAAACCAAAGCAATATTGCATAAACATGTTTTAAGCCATATTGTAATTGGCTTTATGGGACAGGCTAAAATGCTTAACATCCATAAAATCCGAAATATTGGGCCGATTGTTCTTGTATTTTCAGAGGTTGAGGTGGGTATAATTAGAAATGTCCACATAAATAAAGACGATTGATTACAGTTTTATGATATTAAGCGATGTTAACCTTTTTTAAAGCAGACTCTCCCATCTTCCCTGTCAGACGTATGGTGCACAAAGCCAATTACAGTATTGCTTCAAATACGTTTATGCTTTTTAAAAAAATTTTATTACAGCAATTCTTTTAATGTTTTTGGTGCATAACTGTACTGTACGTGTCATAGTTGATTTTGACACACTGTAAGTCTGTGGGAGTGTTAGTAACAAACTTTAATTAGTTGAAACCAACACAACCACGACCATGTTTTGCTTCCACGGGAGCTGTTTAAAATGGCCGTGTAACATACAACATGAGATTAACTCGCGCCACCTCGCCGCTGCACCTGTTTAAGTCACTATTGCAAATTATGCGCTGTGTTTTTGTATCTGTGATGTTGTGTTTCACGTGTTTATTGACAACTTGAACACATACTAATGGACAATTTTGATGTAAAGGTGACAAGTCTGCAGACAGGAAGAACAAAATTAGTGGTCTAACATTGCCCTGTGGACCACAGCTGGAATGTGAAACCAAGTAATATGGAAGCCCGTTGAACCGTAACACCGGTGACACCAGCCGACTACGCTCTAATCTCTAGTGTGGATTCATTTTGGTTTCAGCAATGAATACAATGATGAGGAACTAAAACCTGTTGACAGATAACAACTGTGTGCCAACAAGAACTTTATTCATTATATAAGTTGTTTGCTACATAGTGTCGCTTTTCGACGCTGACGTCATAGTATAAGATGTGACCATGTTTTTACTATTTACGTTTCTGTGTGTTTTTGACTTTATCCTTGAGGCGCAAGGAGCTCGTGGAGCTGCAGTCTGTGGTGTCAGAGGTTTGTAACGGTGGTCTACTCTCTTTTGTGAGGCGGAGGTAAAGAGGCAAACAAATGATTTTTGTATTTATTCTTTTTAAAATGAGAAGAGCTGTGTCTTGTATTGATTACAGTGCACATCTTAACATGACGATGGTGTTGAAATTGCGTTGCGTATTTGAATTTCCTGTTCACATTTTCAACCGATTAGGGGAGGGTAACAAGAACATAATGGAGAACTTCAGAGCTGCCCTTAATCAGCACACCTGGAGGCTCCTGAGACTATTGGACGAGGAGGACAGCTTTTTCAACTGAGATGGATAGGCTCCTTAACATATTGGATCTAGAGGTGAATTTTTGTTGTAATCAAATAATTGTGATTATTATGGATTAAAAAGGGATTCAGGGGCTTTTTATGAACTGTATTAGTAATTCTGGTATAGCTCAGAATAAATGCATGAGCATCTAATGAATAAACGGCAAAATAGTGAACAATTTATTAAAAGAGAGGCCTCAAGCTTTTTAAATGTGAGATGTGCCCTGCAGTCCTTTGCTGGGGCCTGGGTGGTGCGCTGCGCTCCTCTCTCCCTCTCTCTCTCCCTCCCTCTCTCTCTTCACAGTAATAAACACCACTTCGCACCTGTAATCAATCAGCCCTCATCATCACCTGCTTTTAAGCCTGCCAGATCCAGGAAACTCTCGCCAGAGTATTGCAGCTTCTCCAGTGGTGCAACGGGTGGGATGACGCTGCGCTTAGGGGGATTTTCCTGAACAGCCTTTCTGAACAGCTTAAAGATGAGCTCGCTGCACAAGACGAGCCCTCCTCTCTCAAGGATCTCATCACACTTGCCATTCTTCTGCATAACAGACGACGAGAGAGAGCACCAGAGAGGGGGGTCCGAGCGCGTAAAATTACTTCCACCGTGAACACCGCGCCGTCAGCATCCCACCCGCCTTCTGCACCACCTACTCCCCCTTCAACACCCCCACTGCAACTGATGAGCCCATGCAAATTGGTAACACCCGACTAGACCCCCAGGAACGTCAGCATCGCATCATCCAGCGGTTGTGCATTTATTGGGTCACTTCATTGCCACGTGACCCTTTCCTCTAGCTCTCCCTCCTGTATGACCGTTCCTGCTTGCATTCTAATAGATTGCAGCCCTAATAGATTTCGGTGCCGATGATAATTTAGATTCACGAGGTTATAGCACATCAGCTCCAACTCCCTCACCAACCACTTCCGTCTCAGTCACAGCCCTGGATGGTCATATCACCTGTCACCCACCGAACAATGACATTCACCTTGCTTATTTCCGGAAATCACGGCAAGAACATTTCTCTTTTCGTTATCCCTTCCCCTGAGACTCCATTAGTCCTCAGAATTCCCTGGCTGAAACAACATAATCCCGCCATAGACTGGACACACTTATCCATCACTGGCTGGAGCCCTCACTGCCATTCACACTGCCTACCCTCTGCTATACTGCCCTCCTCTAAACCACCACCATCTGCCCGTCGACCTCTCCCGAGTCCCCAAAGAATATCATGAGCTCTCTCTGGTGTTCAGTAAAGACCTGGCTATTTCTCTATTCCCTGGCTACTGGACTCATTTGTCCTTCCTCGTCTCCGGGAGGGGCCAGGTTTTTTTATTTTCGTTGAAAAGAAAGACATGACTCTCCGCCCATGCATAGACTACCAGTGACTCAATGACATCACCATAACAAAAACAAATCACCACTACCCCTCATCGACTCGTCATTTGAACCCCTCTGCGAGGCCCAGATTTTTACCAAATTGGACCTACAAAATGCCTACCACCTCATCCGTATCCAAGAGGGGGATGAATGGAAGACCGCTTTCAATACCTCCCTCTGAGACTTTGAATATTTGGTCATGCCGTTCAGATTGACCAACGCCCCTGACGTCTTCCAAGCATTCATTAATGACATCTTCCGTGATATGTTAAACCAGTTCGTTTTTGTTTACCTGGACGACATCCTAATTTTCTCCTGCTCCTCCGAAGAACACTGCACTCATGTACGCCAGATCTTCCAGTGCCTCCTCGACAACTGTCAGTACGTCAAACCCAAAAAAATTCCACCACTGGAAAAATTCCAGGAATTCCACCACTCCTCTGTACATTTTCTCAGCTACATCATTGCCAAAGGACAATTGCAACCAGACCCTGCCAAAATCCAAGCAATCATTGACTGGCCCATTCCCACCACCAGAAAATAACTACAAGGTTTTCTTCGATTTCTACTCCACAATTACATCCACCAACTCCCCTTTCAGTGGACCCCGGCAGCATCCCAAGCTTGCAGCCAACTCAAGACCCTTTTCACCAGTGCTCGCATCCTACGTCACGCAGAGCCCTCCCTCCAGTTCGTGGTGGAGGTTAACGCTTCGGAAACTGGAACAGGGGCCGTGCACTCGCAGCGGGACCCCACGTCCCAGAAACTTCATCCCTGTGCTTTTTTCTCCCATTGCCTGTCCCCTTCCGAGAGGAATTACGACGTTGGCAACTGAGAACTGAGAGAAGATCAAACAGGTGGTTAAGGAGGCTCAAAAGACTCACCCGAATGCATTTTTCTGTAAATTGCCAGACAAAATGGTTTTTTAGACTTCAGAATTCATTCTGCTGCGACTATCACGAGTTACATCATCAATAAAGACAAGTGAGCCTGTTCCAGAAGCAGCCATGCAAGCTCAAGGCACGACATTACCTCCACCATGCTTCACAGATGTGCTTGTGTGTTTAGGATCATAACCAGATCCTTTCTTTCGCCATACTTTGGCCTTTCCATTACTTTGGTAAAGGTTAATCTTGGTCTCATCAGTCCATAAAACTTTGTTGCAAAACTTTTGTGGCTCATCTCTGTACTTCTTTGCAAAATCCGATCTGGCCTTCCAATTCTTTTTTGTTGATGAGTGGTTTGCATCCTGTGGTATGGCGTCTATATTTCTTCTCTCGAAGTCTTCTTTGAACAGTGGATTGTGATACCTTCACCGCTGCCCTGTGGAGGTTGGCAATGATGTCACTGACTGTTGTCTTTGGGTGTTTCTTCACAGCTCTCACAATGTTTCTGTCATCAACTGCTGTTGATACCCTTGGCCGACCTGTTCGATGTCTTGTCAGTTGCTCAGTACAGCAGTAGTTTCTTTCTTTTTCAGGGCATTCCAAATTGTTGTATTCTTCATTTGAAATCCTTTTCCAGGCCTTTACTGTAGTCTCTTTCAGTTCTTGTTTGTTTCTGGGGGTTTCTCCTTTCAGTCTCATCTTCTGGAGGTCAAATGTATGCTCAATTTGTTTAAGGTCTGATGATTGACTTGGCCACTCTAAGACCTTTCAGTTTTCACCCTGATGAAGTCCTTTGTTGTGTTGGCATGGTGAAGGTAATGTCATGGCTTGTGCTTGCATGGCTGCTTCTGGAATCGGCTCACTCGTCTTTATTGAAGATGTAACTCATGATGGTAGCAGCAGAATGAATTCTGAAGTCTACAAAACCATTTTGTCTGGCAGTTTACAGAACAATGCATCCAAATAAATCGGGAAAATACCATTAAATGAAAGCTGGAATTCTTAACTTTTTCTAAACATATTCATCTTGTGATCTGAAACCCAAATGTCTTCAGTATGCAACAAAAACAAAGGAATTGACCTTGCTGTTTCAATACTTTTGGAGGGGACTGTACTGTACTAAGTATCACATCCCAGACATTTTTCTTTTCTATTTGGGAGCTTTTAGTATGGTGCATCTTGTGTATCATAGAGCAGCTGTTTTACTGTGCAACAGGAGAGTTCGATATACACTACCTTTTTTTGCAAATTAAGCAATTTGATAGAGGTTTTAGATGGGTGAGACAAAGAGAAAACAGAGAACATGACAGAAAAACAAGAACACCATAACAGTGCAAGGTTTGAGATGGTAAAAAAAAAATACAACAAAAACAACATTTTGTGGGAGTTGGATATTATCGTACTGTAGTGTTATTACTATATGTGGAATGGGAATTTCGTCCCTGGGGCCCTAGGAGACAGGGACCCAGCCAGCCACCTCCCCAAACCGAAAACCCCCCAGCCCAACCGCCAGTCTGTCCTCTCAAGCATTCATGTATGAATATGGTGGATTAACAGTCATGGGAGACAGGTGGGGCTGGATCATACTTGATTTATTTAATTATCTTTTCATTATGACATTTAATGATTTTTAAGTTGATAAAATCATTATCAAGACGTACAGACAAATATATTGCAAATAAATGAACATTAAGTGATTAAATGTAATGTTGTCTTGTTGACAATAAATTTTCTGTGTTACTCATGTCACTCGTAGAGTAGATGAAAGAAAAAGTTATAAAGGCCAGCCTTCTACTAAATCTGTTTATACAATCCTGTTTGTAAGTGTTTTTGAAATTGTGTTAATAGAATAATAATAGTCTACAGGGGTGTGAATGTGAGTGTGAATGGTTGTTTGTTTGGATGTGACCTGTGATTGGCTGGCAACCAGTTAAGGATGTGCCCCGTCTCTCGCCCAGAGTCAGCTGGGATAGATGCCAGCACCCTCGCGACCCTAATGGGGATAAGCGGTATGGAAAATGGATGGATGGATAGTCCACTGGCTAGTCTCTGAGCCATCACCTTGTTGTGGTGGAAGGGTTTGTGTTCCCCACTGAGGCAAGGAGCTACAGTATAACGTTGTCCTCCTATGGTTATATACCCAGGCAGAATTTATGAAATATTGGAAATTTCTTTGGAAAATATGACTGATGACTGAACGGAGACCGTCTCATTTTTTTTGTGCTATCCTCAATTGCCTTACAGGTTAGTTTGAATATATTTAAAACACATTTTTGTGATTAATACATTTCAAAAAGTTGGACAAAAACAACTGTATGATGAGCTTAAACATTAAAGTGGGGAAACGATGCAAAAAATAAGAATTTCAGTTGGGAGCAAATACTTTTTCACAGCAGAGCCGGTTATACACTGGGGTGAGAGGAGGCACGACTCCTTCAAACAAACGCCGTGCCCCCTCAAATCAAATTTGTACAATTGCGCATGGTTTCTCAAGTCTCTACCGCTTCGTGTTCTGTGTCGGTTGTCTGGACACTAAAGAAGGAGAAAATGATCTATACAGATTGGCCAGACAGAGGGCTATAGATCGGAAGGCTATGCAGCCAGTTAGGGTGATTAAGGATAGAGATGGAAATATGTTGACTGGTGCCAGTAGTGTGCTGGGTAGATGGAAAGAATACTTTGAGGAGTTGATAAATGAGGGAAAAAAAGAGAGAAGGAAGAGTATTCAGCTCACCGGGCACACCTACAGGGTTTCACCACAATGAACCCGGCTTGATTTTTCACAATTTTGGAGCCTCCTTTGATGTACTATACTTATAGTACTAAATTCACCAGGGTTGTTCAGGGCACTCTTCTCTGTTGTGTGTCAAATTTGTAAGACATTTATTTTTGCTTTAAATGTGGTTCAAATAGAAATCTGTTCATCAGAAATACTGCTATTGTTTGTGAGCAAGCTTATTGTATTTGTAGCCAGAGGGATGACAACATTTGTACAGTATATTATCAAAATGCTTTGTCAACTCACCTAATAAAAACTGGACATGCTGGTTCTAACTCTCATACATGATATGATATATGAGTCATATATCAGCTAAATTATTATTTTATTCACGCACTATTTATATTGGCTCTGACAGTGCCTTTAACTAGCTGATGAATTGATGAGATAAAATTAAATAATTAACTTAAAGGCAACAAAATCCAAAAGCCTTTACTCTAATGACTTCATTTTTATTTTATTTTACGCTATATTATTTTAATGTGTAATTTTTAATTGCTCATTCAAGTTGTCAACATATGCCTACCTTTTCATGCAGCCATTTGTTAAAATAATTTAAGTTCATTGTTTTCCCCATTAATGTACACACAGCACCCCATATTGACAGAAAAAAAACGGAATTGTTGAAATTTTTGCAGATTTATTAAAAAAGAAAAACTGAAATATCACACAGCCATAAGTATTCAGTATTCCACTACCATGCTTCACTGTTGGGACTTTATTGGACAGGTGATGAGCAGTGACTGGTTTTCTCCACACATTCCACTTAGAATTAAGGCTAACAATTTATATCTTGATCTCATCAGACCAGAGAATCTTATTTCTCACCATCTTGGAGTCCTTCAGGTGTTTTTCACCAAACTCCATGCGAGCTTTCATGTGTCTTGCACTGAGGAGAGCCTTCCGTCGAGCTACTCTGCAATAAAGTCTGGACTGGTGGAGGGCTTCAGTGATGGTTGACTTTCTAGAACGTTCTCCCATCTCCCGTCTACATCTCTGGAGCTCAGCCACAGTGATCTTTGGGTTCTTCTTTACCTCTCTCACCAAGGCTCTTCTCCCCCAATTGCTCAGTTTGGCCGGACGGGCAGCTCTAGGAAGGGTTCTGATCGTCCCAAACAGCTTCCATTTCAGGATTATGGAGGCCACTGTGCTCTTAGGAACCTTAAGTGCAGTAGATTTTTTTTGTAACCTTGCCCACATCTGTGCCTTGCCACAATGGTGTCTCTGAGCTCTTTAGGCAGTTCCTTTGTCCTCATGATTCTCATTTGCTCTGACATGCACTGTGAGCTGTCAGGTCTTATACAGACAGGTGTGTGGCTTTCCTAATGAAGTCCAATCAGTATAATCAAACACAGCTGGACACCAATGAAGGAGTAGAACTATCTCAAGGATGATCAGAAGAAATGGACAGCACCCGAGTTAAATATATGAGTGTCACAGCAAAGGGTCTGAATACTTATGGCTATGTGATATTTCAGTTTTTCTTTTTTAATAAATCAGCAAAAATTTCAACAATTATGTTTATTTTTCTGTCAATATGTTGTGCTGTGTGTACATTAATGAGGAAAAATGAACTTAAATGATTTTAACAAATGGCTGCAATATAACAAAGTGAAAAATTTAAGGGGTATGAAAATCTTCTTTTCTCCTTAAGAAATAGAGGTCTCAAACTGCTTTATGAAAGTGCCTTTCAAATAATGGATGTGCATTGCTGTTGTGAAGTGAAAAGCACCTTATTGTCGCAGCTTGAGCAAGCAGGTGAGACACTGCACCTTTTCAAGTTCCTCCTCGCCTGGAGATCTGAGAGACAAGAGCGACAAGAGGTTAGCAGAAGGGCCAAGCAAAAAAGAAAGACACAAAAATGAAACCTAATGATTGACTTTGCAGTCTACTTCAAGCACATGGCCAGCACAGTCAGGGGAAACACTGGAGGATGGAGCTTACGAGGATGAAAAAGCACTGGACAGAAGAGATGAAGAACAGTACTATCAATTTTTCCATTTCCCATCTTCCAACAAATTCCACACGCCGATCTTCAAAACATCATGAGAAACATAACCCCTTTTGTTCACAGTATATGAGTTTATGATTGTGCATTTCATCAGCATGCTATGTTTAAAGGGGTGATCAAAAATTGTGGCACCGTGGTGGTTGCATGTGTTTTGCAAGTCTGCATCAAAGTATGAATGTTCCTTTGGACCTTTCAATGTAGAGTGTTTTGTGTTCACCATGTGCTTGCAGCTGGGTTAGAGATGGTATAGACTAAGATTGGGTGTATAATAGTATTTTTGTATTTTGTCATTTTCTCAGTTGTGTTCAGTCAGTCTCAGTCAGTCTGTCATTCATGTGCTGGCATGGTCGTGTTGGCGATTTTGGGACTCCATTTCCCATTATCCTCTGCTGTGTAATTTGTGCTGCACAAGAACAAGTAGTGCTAATCTCTGTCATGGAAAAGACCACGATTGTCATGTGTGTGTGTTCCGGGTTTTGTCTTCCCCCCTGTTTCACACACACCTGCTCCTGTGAGCATCTTCACCACCTGTGCCTCGTTCACCCTAATTACCTATTGTATTTAACCTCGTGTTTCATTCCCTCTCGTTGCCAGTTCGTTGTACCTTGTCGTCACGTTCCAGCATTCCTTGTTTCCACGTCACAGACTCACAGTAAGACTTGACCCTGTTCCGATTATCGACCTTGCCTCTTTGCCTCATGTTTTTAGTGGTTCTAACTCTCATACATGATATGATACATGTTTTTGGATACAAAGCCCTTCAAGCGCAGGGTCAACGCCTCTCGAAACAGGATGAGCAGATTGCTGCCCTCCACCTTCATCTAGAGGGACTGTCAAGGCATCAGGACAATATGATGATACAGGTGCAGTTTGAACTTCTTATGAAAATTATTCAAGAGAAGGAACCAGTTGGCACCACACCCAATACCGCCACGGTATTTCCATGTGAAGTAGTCTCCATGTAGCCACCTGCCACCTCCGCTGCTGTCTGCCCACAGATCTCTCGACCAGAGAGGTTCTCTGGAAATTCTGGGAAGATTAAGCCGTTCATCACGCAGTGTGTGTGTTTTCGGGTTTTGTCTTCCCCCCGTTTCACACACACCTGCTCCTGTGAGCATCTTCACCACCTGTGCCTCGTTCACCCTAATTACCTATTGTATTTAACCTCGTGTCTCATTCCCTCTCGTTGCCAGTTCGTTGTACCTTGTCGTTGCGTTCCAGCATTCCTTGTTTCCACGTCACAGACTCACAGTAAGACTTTTGACCCTGTTCCGATTATCGACCTCGCCTCTTTGCCTCATGTTTTTGGATACTGTTGCCTTTCTTGGATTGCCTGCCTGTGTACCGACCTATGCCCGTCTATTAAACCTCTCTTTTTGAAAACTGTCCATTTGTTTTGGAGTCGTGCATTTTTGGGTCCTATCCTCTGTTCAGTTCATGACAACGATTTCTTCACTTTCACTGAAAATTACCTTTAGTTATAGTGGTTAATGTTATTGATTTAACTATTAATCATATCCCCCTTCATGAGCTGTCACGTTATTGTTGTAGAGGGGTTTGCATGTCCTTATGATCCAAGGAGCTCAAGGCCATATTCTTCCATGTGCGTTCGAGGAAAAATGTGTGCAGCTGCACGCTTTTCCTGGTCCACAGATTCTTCGATCAACTAAGTCTGTCATTTGTGTACCTTCATGCAACATAGCCACTCTGGGTGGAGCAACCCTAAAAATCTGGCCTTCCGCATATTCTCCCGTTGACGTAGACACTTTTCCTCTTGAAGTGGTGTGGGTCTTCATGGTGCATATTTCACAAACAAGTTGATTTTATGTTCTTTGTTTTTTTTGTTTTTTTTCTCAAGAAAATGAAACTGGCAGTTATTTTTTTTGAAAATAAAATTTGGAGCAATTGGTAAACAACTAATTGCCTTTGGAATGCCCCTTTTTCATTGTCGAAAATCGACCCGCCATGTCTTGTTGTGGAGTCAGTGGCAGAAGTGAAGACCAAATTCACTGCATAACTGGTGTGGATAAAGGAATCGATTATAGTATAAAGTGGCTGTATTTAGTCATATTTTATATGTTGTTGCTGTCGGGTGGACCCCCCCCCCCATCTCCAAAATGATGACTTTTTAGTAAAACAAACAAATAAACAAACAAACAAAAACACCTGGAGATTCTGCATAGCCCATGTATAAAAAGCAATACAGCACTATACAGTACTAAGTCAGCCTCAGCTGTCAGTGAATCACGCCTCTTTAGTGTTTTAGCTGACTCATCATGGGTGTGTCAGCAGTCTAAACAGAATAACCTGTGCAGATGAAAAGTGTGCAAGCCCAGGTCTGTTAAAAAAGGGCATACGCACAAATAGGAGAATATAGCCCTAAATTGTCAGGTGCGTCATGCTCTGGTAGGGACACTCAGGGTAAACAGCTCTGAGGGACCAGACTAATTATGGCTCATGACATCCTATGATAACTAACAAAATTAGACCATGTTTTTCCTCACCTGGATGTGGGTCGCCGTGGTCCCCTTCTGGAGCTAGGCCTGATGGTGGGGATCAATGACGAATGTCTGGTGGTACCATGGGTGCAGGACCGGCCGAGCACAGCCCGAAGAGACAACATGGGTGCCTCTTCTCAGGGGCCAAGTGGGTTAGGTGCAATGTGAACTGGGTAGTTGCCAAAGGCGAGGACCTTGCCAGTCGTGGAACATCACTATCCTGATGGAGAAGGAGCCTTAGCTGTTGTGGGAGGTCAGGAACTTTTGACCTAATATAGATCCAGGTGAGAGGCACCGAGCGCATGTAGGCATACTTATTGACCCCCGGCTCGGTGCTTCCATGTTAGGGTTCAACCCGTTGAACGATTTCGTAGCCTGCTGCTATTTTTCGTGCCTTTGCGCCAAACAACAGCTCAGAGTATCCACCCTTTTTGGAGTGCTTGGATCGGAGGCTTGGGAGCACTCTCGCTAGGGTAATTCAATGCTCACGTTGGTATTGACAGTGAGACCTGGAAGAGCCTGATTGGGAGGAAGTATTATCTCTCTGCTTTTTGCAGATGAAGGTGCCAGATTATTGTCTTGCATGCTGTTTTGCTTGTTGGTATTGCTCTTGTTACCTCGTTTCTTGGACGCTGTCTCGTCGCTTCCAAAAGTACATGAGGTTTGTTTCATTGTACTATTTCTGTGATTTTTTAAATTTTTATTATTATCCAGTTTACTTTTCCCATCGCTTCCAGTACTTAGTTTCTTTAGTCATATTAAGTATTTATGTGATTTTTTGTTTCCTGTTTTTTTATTTTGTGTAGATTCTGTCCAGCTCTTTTTGTTTGCATTTCTAGCCACGTGTTCTAGTTATTGCAATGACCTTTTGTCTCCATTGTTTTTCAGTTAATTACCTTTACTTGGTGTGTCTCACACTTGCGTACCCCTTGTGTTCAAATAAAGGCTGAGTTATCGTTCAAATTTTAAACCCGGCTTTGTAGTCCACCCTTTGACCATTAGCCAACTATTTGGGACTACTCTGTCTAACAGACCATGTAGACACTGAACAATTGTGTCTGGCTTTGTTGAGCAGGGGAGCACTTGAGGGTAGGGTTGGACATCAAGAATCGAGAACCGATTGGAACCGGGACTAACGTTACGGGTCTCCCAGAATCGTTCAAATTAAAAATTTTCTGTTCCCAGTTTCAATGCCTACAGTCCGCCGTCCCCGAAGAAGAGAGTGATGCGAAAACCAACGAAGAAAAACGCGCACGAAGACGTGCTTCTGCCCAGCGGTTGCGGCTAACAAAAGTGTGTCTTAATTTTAACCTTAAATTAATGACCAGTTTCCCCAGTGGAACACTTGGAATAAGATTATGTTGTGCAAAGGAGGGTTTAACGATGTGTAGAAGTCTGACGTGCTCCCTCTCAGACAATTGGGTGAGTGAAACAATAAAATGTCTATGCCAACATTGAGGCAGCTAACAAGGTAAGCGGTTGGTTGCACTTTTGCACTGATGTTTTTTAGCGTTTATTTTAGTCTTCAAACCAACATAAGAACCGATGACAGAAAAAAAAAGCTTAACATTGAGCTATAATTTCACCAAAGGTCAAACTAGCAACTTTACATCACAATGAATTGGGACAAAATTCATATAAACGTTGTCTCACAGTATCACAAACACTAACCTTGTGCCTCATCGGTGGGTAGGCAAAGGAATCAACGTTTTATAGCATTCGGTTCCATTACTTTCGTTTTCAAAATTCACTGGTATCGTGTGGTGATTTTTCATGCCAAAATGCCGAGTTCCGGTACATTCCCTTCAAAATAAAAGGCTACAAGCTTAAAACAGGAAGTCAAGTTAAAACTTGCATATATAAACCATTTGACTTGATAAAAGAGTTCCAAATAACTATTTTAACAATGCTATATTTAACTTTGAGCTGAAAAATTAATTAATGATTATTAAGTCAATTGGGTTAGTTCGACACACATTGCCTTTTTAGTTCATAGGTTTGATATTGATACTGGTAATAAAGAACCCCGAGTGAAATGTTCATTTTAGTTTATGTTGCGGGCTGCTAAGAAAATGGATGTTCATAATTTGGATACCCTTTATTTAGACCATGCAAACTGTTTTGACCCAGCCCCCTAAAAGAATTGGAATCGAGAATCATTTGGAACTGGAATCAGGAGTGGAATCGCTCAAATTCAAACGATGCTCAACCCTACTTGAGGGTCAGCACGACCACTCAATTCATGAAGTCATGGACCCCATTAATTTGTTGGTTTTGTGAGTATTTACTTGTGTTTGATCAATGACCGCTCACTTATGTTCTTGACTCGGTGAGGGTCGCTTTCATTATGAGTTGACATAAGAATTTAAGCTGCTGCATGGGCTATGGTGATACATTCTTCCTTGTCCACCTTTATTACAGCGATGAGTAGTGTTTCTGATTATATGATCAAAGGCACGGAAGTGGGCAATCAGCTTCTTGCTTTTTTGCAAGAAAAACTTTCAGTGACAAAATATCTTATTTCGTTATGCAGCCTGGCATCAGAGAGCAGTTTTGAAGACTCAGCATTTTGTTGCATTTTTCAGCGGGGTCTTATTCCACAAATAAAAATATGGACTGCTCAAGATGAGACTTCGGCTCTAGAATTAGTCAGCGGGAACAGCAACGGGAGAGAGCAGTGGAGTTCCGTGGTGTGCCTGCAGGATAATCTATGGCGGTGGTTCCAGCTCCTGTAATTGATCCTGGGATCAATCAACCTTCCACAGCCATGTCTTTAAAGGAGTAGTCGGTGGCGGCAGTGGAAAAGATGCAGTCGGGCGGAGGTCAACTAATACCAGCGGAATGCACAGGATGGATGAAATCACAACTCTTGTCTTTACTGCAGGTTACCAGGTCACTATGTTGCCAACTGTTCTGCCAGATCATCACGCTCATCCAGGACCACAGTGTCTTCGACCAACAATCCTGTCGGAATACCTTAATTCACGCCTGCCTGTACCAATCCCTCTGGTAAGACCCTGAGTTCCTGTAAGTACTCTGGACAACAACCTGCAACATCCCTGAGTGATAACCGTTAATAGGGTAAAAGACAGCAGCTGCCGGGGGTTATTTCAGCCTATGGTCAGCGTGTGGAATAGGGTTGGACATCGAGACTCATTTACCGATTGGAACCTGGACTAACGTTCCGGTTCACCAGGAAATTTCAGTTTCGATGCCTAGTCCGCTGACTCCGAAGAAGAAGTGATGAAAACCAACGAAGAAGAACGCGCACGAAGATGTGCTACTGCCCAACGGCGGCGGCGGCAAACAAAAGTATGTCTTAACTTTGAGAAAATTAATTACCAGTCGCATCAGTGCAACACTTGGAATAAGATTATACTGTTCAAAGGAGGGCAGCACGGTGGACGACTAGTTAGAGCATCTGCCTCACAGTTCTGAGGACCGGGGTTTAATCCCTGGCCCCGCCTGTGTGGAGGTTGCATGTTCTCCCCGTGCCTGCATGGGTTTTCTCCGGGCACTACGGTTTCCTCCCACATCCCCAAAACATGCATGGTAGGTTAATTGAAGACTCTGAATTGCCCGTAGGTGTGAATGTGAGTGCGAATGATTGTTTGTTTATATGTGCCTTGTGATTGGCTGGCAACCAGTTCAGGGTGTACCACGCCTCCTGCCCGATGATAGCTGGGATAGGCTACAGCACTCCCGCGACCCTTGTGAGGATAAGCGGCTCAGATAATGGATGGATGGATGGATGTGCAAAGGAGGCTTTCACGATGTGTAGCATTTGACGCGCTCCGAGCTTCAGCCAACACCACATGGAGCTTCAGGGAAGTCAACTCTCAGTCAATTGGGTAAGTGAAACAATAAAATACGTCTATGCCAACATTGATATAGCTAACAAGGTAAACACTTTTGCACTGTTGGTTTTTAGCGTTTATCTTCAAACCAACGTAAGATTGTTTGCTAATGTCACTCATATGACCAAGTCTATGTTTTTGAAACTACCTGGTAACCATGATGCAACAAGACGTTTTCTCATCATGCCATTTGCTCAGCTCCAGTAGTTTATGATTTACATGGATTAAGATACATAACCGAAACATGAAATGGGATATTCCTAAAACTGAAAATTGAGTACCTTCTGCCTCGCGGTTTATATGCTGCAAGTCCTACAGTTCGGTCTTTGCCTTACACACTGTCAAACAAACCAATCAATTTGACCAGTGAACTGATCGAATATCATGATCTCAAAGCAGTGTTCAGTAAAATTACGGCTCAGTCACTACCACTGCACCCTCTGTACGACTTGGCTATTGAATTAATCCTTAATGCTCTATTACCTAATGCTAAATTATTTCAAGTATCTAGATCTGAAAGCCTTAAGGGAGTACATTTTGTCATCCCTTCTTTCCAGACTTAGTCGTCCATCTTCATCTCTTCTTGGAGCAGGGTTCTTTTTTACTGACAAGAAGGTTAAATCTCTTCGCCCGTGCATGGATTACTGTGGAGTTAATTATCATTAAGAATAAGTATCCACTACCCCTCATGCATTCCACATTTGTTCCTTTATACTCTGCGACTATTTTTACCAAACTTGACTTGCGTAATGTGTACCACTTGGTAAGGAGTGGGAAATGGTGCTCAATACTCATATGGGACACTTAGGGTATCTTGTTATGCCATTCGGTTTAACTAACGTGCCTGCAGTTTTCCATAATCTCATCGATGACATCCTCGATGGCATGGTTAATTTGTTCTGTTTTGTTTATTTAAACGACAATTTAATTTTCTTTCGTCATATCCAGCAATACCACTGAGAGGTCCGGCACGTGCTTTAGCATCTTCTCGAACCCGACGCTTCGGATTTAGGGTTTTGGGATGCTCTGTCCAGGCACTCTCCTGTCGACCACAGGCTCCAGCCATGCACCTTCCACTATGACGTTGGAAATAGAGAAATGTGTGTCATTGTCCTGATGCTACAGGAGTGGAGGCAGTAGCTGGAGGGGGCAGCAGAACCATTCCAAATATTCACTGACCACAAAAAGATGGCCTAATCAGCTCGCAGACTTACCTCCGGTCAGGCTCGGTGGCCTTTGTTTTTTACTTTACCGTTACCTACTTGAGTCCCAGAATGCTAAGCCAGATGCCCTTTCCCGTATTCACAGTCCATTACCCGATGATCCCGTTTTAGAGACTATCATCCCTGTGACCCGAGAGGTGGGACCTCTGTGGGGTGTGGTTTTGAAGCGTTCTGCAGGGCCATGGGAACATCTGCAAGTTTATCATCATGGTACCATTCACAGTCCAGTGGCCAGACTGAGCAGGCCAATCAGGACCTGAAAGCCACACTCAGTTGCCTCCGCCAAAAACATCCTTCATCCAGACCTCTCCATCTTCCCTGGGTGGAATATGCCCAAAACAGGCTCTGCGACAGGGTTCTTTACGAAAGACCTTCATCTGGTTAGGGTTTCTCAGGAGCTTGGTCAATGCTGGCTTCTTGAAATAGACTCTGTTGTTATTCCAGTTGCCATGAAACTCAAGCTTAAAGTGCACAATGTGTTCCTAGTGTCTCTGCTCAAGCCTGTATCCTCCACCCAACTCACTTCCTCCTCCTCCTCCTGCTTCTCCTCTTCCCTCATTCTTCTTCTTCTCCTTTCTTCTTCTTCTTCTTCTTCTTTGCCTCCTCCTCCACCACCACCACCACGCCTGGATGGTTGGCCAGTTTACACTGTGAGGTCCATTTTCCACTGGAGGGGCAGGGGGCTTCAATTCCTACTTGTCTGGAAGGGTTATGGTCCAGATGAGCATCAATGCGTCCCCCGCTCCTGGATCCTGAATCCGTCCATCCTCCAGGAGTTCCATGCAAGTCACCCTTCAAAACCAGGTAATCATTGAGTGTTCTGTCTTTCTGCCTGCTTGTGATGTAATTTTCCCTCTGACGTCAGTCTCGCCTGGCTAATTGGTGATGGAGCCTCCGAGGTGCACCTGTTTTCAATTAGCCTTGGTTGCTATTTAGCAACCAAGGCTAATTGACGAAGTATTGTCTTGCAAGCTGTTTTGCTTTTTGCGATTGCACTTCTTTCCAATTGGATTCTGTCTTGTTCCTTCCAGAATTATGTAGCGTCTTCTTCTTTTCCTTTTGGCTTGTCCCTTTAGGGGTCGCCACAGCGCGTCATCCTTTTCCATGTAAGCCTATCTCCTGCATCCTCCTCTCGAACACCAACTGCCTTCATGTCTTCCCTCACGACATCCATCAAGCTTCTCTTTGGTCTTCCTCTTGCTCTCTTGCCTGGCAGCTCCATCCTCATCACCTGGCAGCTCCATCCTCATCATCCTTCTACCAATATACGCACTATTTCTCCTCCGGACGTGTCCAAACCATCGAAGTCTACTCTCTCTAACTTTGTCTCCAAAACATCGAACCTTGGCTGTCCCTCTGATGAGCTCATTTCTAATTTAATCCAACCTGGTCACTCTGAGGGCGAACCTCAACATCTTCATTTCCGCAACCTCCAGCTCTGCTTCCTGTTGTCTCTTCAGTGCCACTGTCTCTCATCCGTACATCGCCACTGTTTTATAAACTTTGCCCTTCATCCTAGCAGAGACTCTTCTGTCACACAACACACCTGACACCTTCCTCCACCCGTTCCAACCTGCTTGGACCCGTTTCTTCACTTCCTGACCACACTTACCATTGCTCTGGACGGTTGACCCCAAGTATTTGAAGTCCTCCATCCTTGCTTTTCTCGCTGGAGCCTCACTCTTCCCCCGCCACCCCTCTCATTCATGCACATATATTCTGTTTTACTTCTGCTAATTTTCATTCCTCTGTAGATAGTAGATAGGGTCTACCCTATCTGTAGATAGGGTAGACTAACAGCATATTAAACCATATGGATTTAGAATGGGATATCACTTAAAAACCCATGTTAGTCAAGGCAGGTGAGCGAGTACTTTTGCCAATATAGTGTATTTGTTTTTGTACTTGTAGTTGTCATGTTCATACTCAACAAAGTGCCCCGAAAGGCACTTTGAACATGTTAGCCCATGTAGTTATGTTTAAAAATATGGCATACAAGTGGAACCCCAACAATGAGTTGTTCGCAATTCACAAATTCACCTCGTCGTGCTTTTTTTCCTGTGGAACCTATCATCACCTACAGTATGTGATGAAGAACTCACCTATTTTTGGTTTTTGCGCTCTTTCCATACTCTAAGATGCCACAAAATGGCGCCAAAGCCCTGGCTCATGGGAAAGTAGTAACTGGTGTCATGGAAATACTGCATGTTGAAGTGATACATCTGGAATGAGAGAATAACATATTTTTATATCGGGAAGGTTGTTAGTGGAAGTTACAGAGAGTTGCCACAGCATGCGTATGTATATGTGTACTTACGGTCTTCGGTGCATTACTTTTGAATCAGATCATCTGTAAGCCATTTCATTTTAAGGGTAATGTTGTGAGATGAGTTTGAAATTTTATTAGTGTTTTAGGATCAGAGTTTGTGGTATACATATACATATCATAGTTTAAACTATTAATATACACAATTATAAACATTTTGGTGGATGTCAATTTTGTTTTTTTAATGTGCTTTCAAGGGCTATTTTTTAATAATACATTTTCTTAATTGTTCTTAACGTATATCAACGTTGGTTGTGACTTGGTAACAATAGGAAAATGTATGTCCCAGGGTAACAAAAGTTGAGAGCACTGTTTTAGGCAGCTCTCCACCTTCGACTCCGATTGGATCTCTCGTCATCTTTATACAATATCAATGCTTTTATAATGAATGATGATGAAGCTTAAATAATGAGGTCCCTGAAAAAGGTCCTTGTATATCTTTTCCCAAGCCCTTTAACACAGAGCCCTGACCTTTTTAACTCGCAGGATTAATTGGGCTGGGTCAAACTTTTGGAAACTAGCTGTGAAAGACAACCTGCATTCCCCGGTCACCTCATTACCACACTAGCTTTGGACCGAGAGTGCTCCTTTTCCACTGTAGTTTGGGGATGCACAGTGACCAATCAGCAGAATAGATGGGAAATATATTTTAGGCCAGCACAATGATCTCTTCCTGGTCCTTCAGACACTGTGGTTGAGAAGGTACACGCTATTCACTTGCAGGTAGGTTTTAACCTGACCAAAGTGCATTTAAACTTAATTTGAGTTTGTCTAACACAGAAACAAAGTTTTCTTTGTGTGTGTGTTTTTTTTATGCAATCATACATTATTGCATCATTGTTTTATATTTCGTAATACTGCACTTTATCATTGACAAAATAGCTGTAAGAATGTTTCCTTAACACAGGGGGAAGTTGCAAATATGTTTAACTTGTACAATTCAAACTGTAATCTGAAATGAAATGTTATTATTGTATGAATATATATTGAATATATGTTTTTGTTATGTTATTGTACAGAAATTTGTTGTAGCTGTATGAACCACTCAAGCTTCATAGGGTTGTGGCACTCGATCATCTGGGAGAGACTCAGAGTAGAACTGCTGCTCCTCCACAAAGAGAGGAGCCAGTTGAGATGGCTTCCTCAGACCCCCCTAACTCTGCCTCCTCTGTTACTCAGACTAACTCAAAGAAAAACACATTAATGGTATACTTTACATCGATATGATCTGCATGTTTGAATATATATATATATATATATATATATATATATATATATATATATATACCAGAGAATGACTGGTTAGCACATTTGTCTCACAGTTCTGAGAACTGTGAGACAAATGAGATCAAATCCAGCCTCACCTATGTTCCCCCGTGCCTGTGGGTTTTCCCCAGGTACTGCGGTTTCCTCCCACAGCCGAAAAACACACATGGTAGGTTAGTTGAAGACTCTAAATTGTCCGTAGGTGTGAATGTGAGTGCGAATGGTTGTTTGTTTATAATGCATGTGTCCTGCAATTGGCTGGTAACCAGTTCAGGGTGTGCCCTGCCTCTCGCCCGTAGATAGCTGGGATAGTCCCACAGACGCCTCCCTGGTGAGGTGTCTGTGGACCCATTGGAGAGACTATGTCTCCCGGCTGGCCTGGGAACGCCTTGGAATCCCCCCAGAAGAACTGGACGAAGTGGCTGGGGAGAGGGAAGTCTGGGCTTCCCTGCTTTAGCTTCTGCCCGGACGACCCAACCTCCGATAGGTGGCAGTAAATGGATGGATGGATAAATAATGTCTCTAGTATCAGTCCCTCTACAACCATATACCTCACCACACGACACCGGCGTAAACATATCACCTGTGTAAGCATTAGATGACTCTTCCGTGATTCATGCTCAGAGCCCCAGTACCGATGTGTAAAACTGAGTGTTAATTCTTCCTGAGTGCACAGAAAACATCTTTTCAAAACAAGACAATGGTTAGGCTCTTGGCTACTTTTGCAGGGCTCAGTAATATTTACTATGTATAATTACATACACTGCGATTGGCTGGCGACCAGTTCAGAGTGTACCCCGCCTCTCGCCCGAAGATAGCTGGGATAGGCTCTAGCACGCCTGCGACCCTTGTGAGGACAAAGCGGAACAGAAAATGGATGGATGGATAATTACATATTCAACTGGCATACTTATCGGCTTGTCTACACTAAATTCAGCTAAAAACAGCTACCCAAACATTAAAACCATTCCACGTTCAAATTCCATGGCAGTATCTGTTTGTATAATACAGACTGAAGTAAAATAAAACTACTTTGTATGCTGAGATTTACTCTCGGTAAGAATGCCTTATCTATATGCAAATTTTATGTGATCAACTTCAATAACTGTTGAACCAGGTGTCTCCAAATATGCTATTGCTTTCATTTGTCAAGCTGCCAGGGTCGCCCAGTTTTTAAATGCAAGGTGTTCAATCTTGAGGGGGATGGCAGCAAAGGCAGACAAACCGTTTCTGGAAGAAAAAGAGGATGGTTAAATTCACAGAATACTTATGATGATAATGGGTTGTGGTTGTTTTGCCTACTTCATCTTTATAATAAATGATAAACCAACTTGTTAGAAAGCAAGTAAAAAATGTATCCGGCAATATTAATTGAAGCAATTTACCCCATGTATCTAAAGGACTTGTTCAGTTGTAGAGTTATGTTTGAATTTATTTTAGATTTTCTTAAATCTACACAACGTCAAAACACACATGCTCAAATACATATATACTGTATATTCATTAATCTAATATTTCACTCAGGTTTAAGGTTCTCGAATGTATTTTTTCTCAATAAGGCCAAGTCCTATTTACTTTCTGTAGGTGATCATGATTGACTACAGCTGGTAGGCTCTTTTAGCCAGCGGATTAATTGGATCTATAAATACATGGAAACGTCCAAGGAACTTGGTAAAGAAAAAACAAATCTTTCTTTCTGGATTTCTAAACAACAGATTTGACTTTAGATGTCAAGATCACCAGTTCAAACAATTGTATATGGGTACAAGAAGATCCAAATTGTTACACTCAGATGAAAGGAAATTGGTTTGGATGTACAGCACTGTTGCGGGAACCACCAAGGCTGAAGCCTGCCATGAAATTGAAACTGCTGCAACGTCAGTGTCACTGTCCATCAACTTTCAAGGTGACGACCATGAAAGAAACTCCTGCTCCAAAATCAGCACCTACAAGAGTGACATAAATGTTCAGTTGCTCACATGAGCAAGTATGCCGTCTGGCAGAGGTGGGAGTAAATCACATATGCGCAAGTGTTTCAAGCGAGTCCCAGGTTACTATGGCAAAAATCCGGCTAGCCGAATTGAGTCTCCACTAAATTTCAAGCAAGTTGAGTCAGTCATCAGTGGTTTAAGCAAGTCTGAAGTCAAGTTATACAATCTTGCTTATATTAAAACGTTTTTTTACTTATCATAACATATATATTTACACCTATAAAATGAACATATTTAAATATACAGAGTATGAAAGTGTATGTATATAAAGTATACTTTTCTCTCTTTGCATGAGTGTTCACAGCTACCAATGCAAGTAACGTTATTGAAATGATAACTCCTGAAATATATTTGGGAGTAAACATTTATAATCCATCCATCCATCCATTTTCTGTACCGCATATGCTCACAATGGTCGTGGGCGTGCTGGAGCCTATCCCAGCTATCTTCGGGGCGAGAGGCGGGGTACACCCTGGACCGGTCGCCAGCCAATCACAGGGCACATAGAAACAAACAACCATCCGAACTCACATACACACCTACGGGCAATTTAGAGTCTTCAATCAACCTACCACACATGTTTTTAGGATGTGGGAGGAAACCGGAGTACCCTGAGAAAACCGCCACATCAGATTTAAATATTTTGGGTTCCTCCCTGTTTCCAAAATATATTGGTGTGTTTGGGAATGGGTGAATGTGAGATATTAATTTGTTGCCCTTTTTAGACTGGCGCTTTCTGAAATTCAAGTTCATTTACTTGCATGACATAGGGAAAAATGGTTTTAATTGTGGCAACAATATAGATAATATGCGGAAGAAAATTGATGGGTGGATATATAGTAGATAAAGTGTGTACAAAATGAAACAAAACATTTGTGGCCACAAAATATTAATTTATGACTACGAACTAGGTATAACGTGCATAAGTTGTCCTTAAGACAACAGTTTTTTCTTAGTCTGTTCTCATAAATAGCCCGGAATGGATGGTTTTTCTGAATTTCTTTGAAGCTTATTCCCAGCCTAAAATAAAATTCAATCGTACGACCGGATCACTGTCTATTGCATTGTCTTTAACTCCAGCCTCTACAGTCACTTTATTGAATTCTTGAGGAGTTCTTGATTTGCTCACGCAACTGTACAGTATGGAGCCACAGCTACCTTGTTGCCAAATATTAGTATTTATTCCATGCGTTGCACTTTTTTCATGGGCACAAATTATCATTTTTGTGCACACATTATATCCGTATTGTCGCCACAATTAAAAAAACAACTTCCCATGTCATGTCTGTGGGTCCTTCGATGTTGGTGAGTGTCAGGTCTGTGCAGGTTGGAGGCAAGAAAGTGGTGGAATAACACAAAATTATTTATTTACAAAAAAAGGCAACCAAGGCACGTGGAAAAATCTAACTAAACAAAGTCCCAAGATCAATAATCAAAGTAACAAAAAAACACTTGGAGTAAACCCAAAACAGGGAAAAAGACATGATCAGTGATGCGACTTACTGCAAAAACAAACAACATCAACAATGAACCAAGAAGGACTGAAAGAAACCATCCATCCATTTTCCATAGCGCTTATCATCATTAGGGTCGTAGGCGTGCTGGAGCCTATCCCAGCTGACTCTGGGCGAGAGGCGGAGTACATGCTGAACTGGTTGTCAGCCAATCGCAGGGCACATATAAACAACAATCATTCACACTCACATTCACACCTACGGGCAATTTAGAGTCTTCAATCAACCTACTATGCATGTTTTTTGGGATGTGGGAGGAAACTGGAGTAACATGAACATGCAAACTCCACACAGGCGAGGTTGGATTTTAACCCGGGTCTTCAGAACTGTGAGACGGATGTGCTTAACGAGTCACCCACCGTGCCGCCCTGAAAGAAACCAGGGAACTAAATATTGACGAGGAACACCTGGTCAAGACACGAGTGGCTGAAGGGAGCTGTTTGGTGGACACAAAACAAAGCAAATTTATTTATATAGCACATTTTATTCACAAGGTTACTCAATGTGCTTTACATGATCAAAGCATTTTAAAAATAAAGAGAAAAATAAAATGCAGCTTAAAAATAATTAAAAAGAAACAGAACAAATAAAAATGATGAAATCCCTAAATTCCTCGCAATTGTACGTTGAGGAACATTGTCCTTAAACTGTTCGACTATTTTCTCACGCACTTGTTCACAAGGAGGTGAACCTCGCCCCATCTTTGCTTGTGAATCACTGAGGAATTCAGAGAAACTCCTTTTATACCCAATCATGGCACCCACGTGTTCCCAATTAGCCTGTTCACCTGTGGGATGCAGTGTGGGGTGACGATGGGGCTGTCGGAGGTGCAGAAAACGGGTGAGATGCTGACGGTGCCGTGCCCACGGTGGAAGTGATGTTGCACGCTCTCTCCCGTAGGCGGTTGTCAAGACGGATGAAAAGTGAAATATGATCCTCGAGAGAGGAGGACTCATCTCGAGCAGCGAGCTCATCCTTCAGCTGCTCAGACAGACCGTTCCAAAAATTATTTCCATAGCCTCATAGCGTAATTCAGTAGTTATTTGAAACTTGCAGTCACAATATTTATGAAAAATACCAGTGTTCTTGCGAAAAGATTTTGTTTTTTCATTTTGTCGGTGTAGCTTGGCAGCCATCAAGGTCATGGTAATAATAAAGGATGACTGGACCCCCTTGTTTGTTGATTTAAAATTTTTTTTTTTTTACTTGTTTTCTGAAAACGTTCAGAAATGACTCACGCAATTAAGCTATTTGGTTAACAAATTGTTGCAGAATACACCCCATTGAAGAAAGCAAAAAAAAAAAAAAACTAGTACCAGAGATGCTAAATTTACCTCCATTAGTAACGATAATAAGAACTTGAAAGAATTTACTGTATAAAATGTTATTGTGTCTTACCGATAAACAGTGCTAAAATTTGATAACAGAAATAAATGCAACGTCACCTTGCTTGCATTTTCGTGTTATATTTGTATTGTCTACGATTACAAATGTGGTATGTCACTTTAAAGATACAGTAAGGCATTTCCAACATGATGAAAGATTAATCCCACAGCAAAAAGACAAACAAGTGTTTGTCTTTTGTCCAATGCGAGATAATAACTGTTTAATACCATATGGCTTCCTTTTATGGAAAATGGGAAAATATAAAATACTGGTGGATGTTCAATGTGATTCTTCCCTGGCAGACTGCCAGCTCCTTCCACAGATGCTCAATAGGATTTTAAGCAGGTTTCATTAACAGCCGCTAAATAAGAGTCCACGTGTTGTTCTTAGCCAATCTTGGGTGTTTTCAGCTGTGAGGTTTTGGGTTATTATCCTATTGCATGATCCATGACCTGTAGTTTTCTGACACCAGGCAGCATATTATATTCCAGAATGCCTTAGTAGTCTTGCAAGCTCATTGTATCCGGCGCAGCACTGTAGCATCATAATAAAGCTTCCTTCATGTTTCTCTGTGTGTACAGTGTTCATTTCTTTCTGTTTTATTTTTGCATCTGCAAATATAAAGCTGATGTAACTTGTAAAAGAGAGATTTTTTTTCTTTCTCATATATCCAATGGACACTCTCCTAAAAGTTATTGTGGGGTTTTCCTCCCAAAATTGAGTCTTCCGTTAACGTTTTGTTTATGTGTGTACATGGCATTACCAGCAAATAAAAAATAAAACATAACATTTTCATTATTGGGTTTTAAGTGTTGGATTTGGCCTACGTAGAAAGGAATTATTATTCTTAAAAATGAATCTCCCTCCAAGTATTGTGCAATTATAATAGGCAATTTCCTTTATACCAACAATCATCTCAAGTGAGGCGAACTACATCATCCCACATTAGTGTGGACTATATTTGTGGTTCCCATGTGGGGATTTCTGACTGATTTCTATTTGTTGGATCTGTCCCTTTAAATTGATCGAATTTAAGGGATTGCTTTTAAATGAAAAGATTATTGTGAAGGATTAAGATGGACATATTGAAGAAATTGGGAAAAGTTTAGAGTGAAATTAATTGAAAGAGGAAGAGGATCTGCTTGTCTGCAAGCAGAAGTCACAGGACGGTGTAACTACATTCCCTAGGATTCATTATCTGACACTCATCTTCCTCTCTCTCTCTCTCTCTCTCTCTCTCTCTCTCTCGATAATACTGTCGTACCTGCCTAAAATAAAAACAAGTGATTTGATTTACTAATTAGATGGGTTATTACTGGCTATTCTTCGTGTACTTATTAAGATCCTTTAAACATGATTAAAAGATGGATAATGAGGAACGCAAGTACTCGTGGCGCACGACAAGGCCTTAGACTGATTAATCATTGAACTCTTATACTATTAAATATTCCCTTACACTTCAAATCAGTGATGAGGGAATATTGGAGTACAGCCACAGGGTCTGACAGATGCAGTGAGTGTTAAAGTGCCTTGAAACTGCTTTACTTCAAAGGGCTGGCATGGGATAAGTACCAGTAGTTGAAATCCAAAGACTTATTGTTTGAAAGTCTCAGGCATGTCCTTAGTTGTCCCTGATGCTGTGTCACTCATGTTTACACGTGTAACAATATCCATCAATCTATTAATCATCATCCACAGGGAAAAAGGTTGATTTACAGCCTGCAATGCAAACCTCCTACTCTGATTATAAAGGGACCGAATGGCCCATCGTAGCAGGTCCCATACTCCTGGAGCATCCCCACAGAACTGTGCAAGGAACACGGTCGAATGCAGTTTGGACAGGGCACAGCTTCCCCCTCCTGAGGTGTCAGACTTTTTGCCAGAAACACTTTGAGGCAGACTGAAAATCATGCTTTATGCAAGTATGAACATATTGTTGGATCAAAGTTATTACATAATAAAAGTATAATGTTATTTTTGAATCCTATAAAAACATGTACAATAATTGTAAAATCACAGAATATCCATCTATTTTCTATCGTCTAATTCTAACTTATTCATCCTCCAAATTGGATGCCTTCACATAAAGAATGACAGCATCATCAGTGGTTCAAGAACTGTGTTGAAGGGTTTCTTTAAAATAACACTGGGTTACATTTTTTTTTTTAAGTTGTCTGTGTTTTTCCAACTGATTTAGGACACTTTTCGTGCCATAATGCTGAGTTCCGGTGCATACCCTACAAAATAAAAGTCTACAAGCTTAAAACAGGAATTCAAGTTAAAACTTGTACACATGAGCACCATTTGATGTGATAAAACAGTCCCAAATAACGATTTTAACAATGCTATATTTAACTTTATGCTGAAACAATCATTATGAATATTAAGTCAATTGGGTTAGTTCCACACACATTGCCTTTTAGTTCATAGGTTTGAAATTGATACTTGTTATAAAGAACCCCGAGTCAAATGTTCATTTTAGTCTATGCTTCGGGCTGCTAAGAAAATTGATCTTCATAATTTGGACACCCTTTATTCAACCATGCAAACGTTTTTGACCGAGCCCCCTAAAGGAATCAGAGTCGAGAATCGTTTGGAACCGGAATCGAAATAAGGAACCGGAATCGCTCAAATTCAAACGATGCCCAACCCTAATTCTGATTCTGATTTACATGTACTGGTAGTTTGCTTTAAAAGTTCAAATAAACAGAAGTTCATGCCCTGACTTTTGAACAATGATGATGTAACATTCCAGTCAACAAACACAAACATGTGGCCATAGTTCAAAACGTTGATCTGATTGAGCAAAACCAATGTAATATTTGGATTCAGCGTATCAAAATTGTCCTAAATCAGGTACAAAATCCTAGCCAATAAATTTGTTGTTGACCAGTGTAATCTTGCTTAGAAAGTGGGAACCATTGCCTGTTAACAAAGAAATACAGGCACATCATTACAGTTCCTTCTTACTGCCTCGTCTAAATCTCAACAGAAAAAAATTGTGCACATAGTGACACACACATGAAACTACACACTGGAAATCTAGGGAGGGATATCTATCTCAATATTCAAACTTTTAAATGCTTGGATGGCTTTTTAATTCCGGGAGAATGTGTCTCCTGAAAGATATCATCAATGTGAGGCAACAACTGCGGAATGAGTAGAAACGGTTTATTTTACCTGCCTATTCTATGAAGAAAGACCCTGTATGGCTCAAGGTTACGCTCTATCGTAAGGAGAAATCATTGTAGGGAGACGAATGTATGGAACCTAGTCCCTATTCCCCAACATCACATCACAGTCAATCTTTTTACTAGTTTTCGTACCCAGAGCACATGAGTGTTGTCAAGGCAGGGCAAGCTTGTTTTACACCATCCCTCATTGCACAGTTGGCTGTTCAGCACAATTGTAGCACATTAAAAAAAATATGCTAGACTTTGTCCAATGTTGCCCCTTCCTGCACTGATTCACAGCACATTGTAAATGAGGTATATACAGCAAAATATTACTAAGCATAACATTCAACTACTAAAACGAATATTTCTGTTCATAAATGCAAGGTATTAACTATAATTTAACATCCTAATCAAGAAATAATAATGTGCTTTACTATTTTTAAATAATTTGTATAAAAACAAGTACATTTGGAAAATTTGTGGGGAACAATAGTTATTATATTTTTTAACCATAAATTGTTGCAAGTTTAACAGAAGTTCAAGTTTATACAGTCAATGGAAAGCGATAGAAATTGTTTCCGGTGCTGACTATAGAACACTATATGTGTGTACTTGTATTTGTACTATATGGTGCTCTCTGAACAGCAGCTTAATTCCCTGTTTACTCAACATTCCCCATGAGCTGAGGAGGAAGAGAAGGGGGTGTCATGCCAGGACAGTATCCTTCCATCTGTTATCGTGGGGAACATTAGATCTAATGCACCCCAATAAGATGGATATGCTGCTAACCCGGCATGTGAGGGACTTCAGGGGGGAAAACCTACTGCTGTTTATGGAGACATGGCTAACAGCGCTAACATCTAAGTACTTATTTTAAGAAGCACTGCATGAGCCTCTCTTCTCTCTGCACTGTGTACAGGCTCATGTATATTTGTTGACGTGCTTGGGCACATACAATGGGTAAATTTTCTGTGTCCTCGTTTGATGCTATGTCTTTTTTTTTTCCATTGTTTTTGTTTTATTTTACTTTTATTTTGGACAAACTTGCACGGTCACACATTATTTACTGAGCTTGATGGAATTCCCAAAATCCTGAAAGGACTGATAAATAAACAAATAAATCCCATATTGCTTCAACATTGAGTTATGTGCCTTCCTCCCTCACTCAACCAATTCAGAGGCACCTCAGTTGTTCATTGGTCTCCTGCACAGCTCTATTTGTAGCATCAACTTTATTAAATGCACATCTTGTTAGCCGCTCCAAGCCAGAAAGCTCACTTTGGTGCAATGGGGATGGAAGTGTGGAAGAAGCACCCCCCACCGGCACTGCTGGCCCAACCTTAATGGTCATCATAGCAGACAGGTCTAATGCTAGTTGGGGAGAAAGGAGCGATAAATAAAAGCAGTAATGGCCACTGTGAGATACAATACAGGTACTTATGATATTGAGAGTCAGCCAGTACCGTTTGTGGAAAACGCTATGGGGGTGTTAGAGTGGAGGGTATTTTGGGTGATATGGGTTTGTGAGCGAAGGGCAACAATGAAACAATCCTATGGAGGAGAACGACATACATTTTTTCCAATTGCAAAGACAAAGGAGCTTCATTTACCAATAGACATTTGACAAATTGGCTCGGAGATTACTCTGGACATAATTTCCGACAACAGAAGGCTATCACAAGATGGGTTGTGCTTCTTTGATATTTGCTGAAGTAAATTCGTGACTACGACGTGAATACTTTGTCTTATCTTTTGACCCAAACACCACATGACATCATGTGCTCTATTTTCATAGACAGCACATCTCCGGTGGGGCGAAAATGCCAGCGGATCCTGATTTTCATGCACTTGTTTGCCAATTTGGCAGAATAGTCTGCGCCACGCTGGGCATTCTGGCGCAGCAGATGGCGTGCCCTTGGACATCCGCCTGGCAGAGTGACAATTTGGTGGCAGAAAGTCGGTCTAAATTCACGCCTGCTCAGACTACAATAACTGCTTGGTCTAACACAATTCTGCCGAATTTGAAATACTGAGTTCCGCAGACATATTTAATTCACCAGCGGTTATCACCAGCTCATTCAGTATACCTGTTCACGTTGTCGGTTGCTACTTCGGCCAGAGCAGTGACATTGCTCCACTCACACAAAGATTGCTCCAATTACCATTGTCGTCTTCCACACAGAGATGTCTCCATTGAGACAGTTGCACCACATTTAAAGGGAATGAAAGGAGCCGCTTAGATTAGCGGCGAATGAAGTCGACTGTAAACCCTCCCTCAGATCCGCTGAGCTGCGCTGGTCTGCGAAATTAGCAACACCAGTATAACTCACCTCTGGCACACATTTGCACCGCCCGCCATGTCGGATTTGCGCCTGTCACAAAATAAGGGCCCCAGGACTTGAACAGCGAGAAACACGCTCAACGACAAACGTCACCATAGAAGGGAAGTCTCCTATGCACTGAAATCAGTGTGTTTGCCTTTCTACACCCCAGGGGAATAATAATAAGAATAATAAGAATAAGAATAAGAATAATAATCGGGACTCTCCCAGCATCACATTCTTCCTATATTTTGGGTTGCCACTTGTTTGGATTTAAAGCATGAATTTGCAGTTACTTTTTTCTGTTTTCACCCAGAAAGCTAGATAGAGATGCACCAGACGTCGTAATTTCGAAATTAGAGGAGATGGAGTGCGTTACCAAACATAGAAATAGTAAGACAAATGTGAGCTGTTCTCAGCCCATCTGATGGATACTCTATCATCGCCGATGTGAAAAGCCAAACAAGCTGTTATAATGGACTTGTATACATAAGGGTCTGAACAAAAAGGGTTTGAACAAAAACAAGTTTGGGTTCAAACCTGCATGTCATCAACTGTAGTTATGCTAGTTATTACAGCATACATGAGGGGAGAGGGGGGGTCTGAAACCTGTTTTTGCAGGTTTGGTCAAGTGACATTCGGAAGGCAAGCGCGCCAATGTGGGGTTTACTTCTCCTTCAATGCATTTGACATACCACACATTGTGGTCATTCTGATATTGCATGGATTTCAGCAATGGTGTCCCTTTGTGCCTGCAGGACAACATCAGTCAGCACCCCACGTTCCCACTGGTGCGAGAGAGGGGGGTTGCCTGGGCTGCTAAAGCCCCTTCCTGCGACCGCTCACCACCAGGTAACTCCGTGCTCCTAACTCTAGAGGAAGAAATTAATGACACATTAGAACACTTATTTTATTGTATCATTGCTTTTTCACACATTGACAGTCATATTTGATGTCTCCCTCCATTTGCAACATTATGCCAGTAACATTTGCATTCCCGATGATGGACGATAATTGTGTGTCCCTCTGTGTTCACCTGCTCCCACTAATAGCATCGAAATTTCTCCTTCTGTCCTCCCTGTCGTGTTTTTTCGTATGGTCCCAAGGCTACCAAACAATATTCGTTTCCTTGATTCAACCTCACTGATAAAGAGCTCGATTAGGGTCTCCGAAAAAAAATATGCTTCTTCCTATTTGTTTGACTTGCTGTGATGCTTCACCCTACACAAAGCATTGTCCAGCACGGCTCATTTATGTTCATGTGGTGCTTTGCATTGACCATATTTGGTTGAATTTGGGCATGTAGAGGGCATGACCACGTGCAACGTTTCTAGGGAGGACTGTGACTTATTAAAGGAAAATTTCTTACAGGTGTGCGAACGCACGGTTTGACAGGTCTGGTGTTTTTTTTTTTTTTCATACGCCATATTCAGCTTTTGTGCGCACCTACACTTTTAGTAAGAATCCTGCACTTTTTCTTCTTCTTTTCCTTTCAACTTGTCCCGTTAGGGGTGGCCACAGCGTCATCCTTTTCAATGTCATCCTCATGTCATCATTTCCTGCATCCTCCTCTCTTACACCAACTGCCCTCATGTCTTACCTCACGACATCCATCAACCTTTTCTTTGGTCTTCCTCTCACTCTTTTGCATGGCAACTCCTTTTCTCCTTCTTTAGTGTCCAACCTGGTGTACTCTTGTTTGGCCTTTGCCACCTCTACCTTTGTTGTGTGTAATACATCTCAATGTATATTTTATTTTCTCCTCTCCTCAGTCCATAATCGAGCTAGAAACCAGCTTACTAAAGAAATTAACATTGCAAAGAGGATCTATGCAGCAAAGTTGGAAAAACAGTTTAGCGCGAACGACTCGAAATCAGTCTGGCGTGCATTCCAATCGCTGACTAATTACAAGCCACGATCCCCCCAAGCTGAGAACAATAGCACACTAGCCAACGACTTGAATACCTTCTATTGCAGATTTGAAAAGGACAGTTTCACTCCACACACCCACCCGGCCGCACCCGCGACCACAACCACACCTCTGACTTCTGCGTTAACCATCCATGAACAGGATGTGAGACGCATCTTCAAACAACAGAAGATTAACAAAGCAACAGGACCGGACCATGTGTCCCCATCCTGCCTCAAAGTCTGCGCGGACCAGCTCGCTCCAGTCTTCACTCAGATCTTTAACAGATCTTTGGAAATGTGCGAAGTTCCATCCTACTTCAAACGCTCCACCATCATTCCAGTTCCCAAGAAACCTGCAATCTCTAGTCTGAATGACTACAGGCCTGTCGCTTTGACATCTGTGGTCATGAAGTCCTTTGAACGTCTCGTGCTGGACCACCTCAAGAGTGTCACAGGTCCCCTGCTGGACCCCCTGCAGTTTGCCTACCAAGCGAACAGGTCTGCGGATGATGCAGTCAACATGGGACTGCACTTCATCCTAGAACACCTCGACAGTGCAGGGACCTATGCGAGGATCCTGTTCGTGGACTTCAGCTCAGCGTTCAACACCATCATCCCTGAACTCCTTTCAACCAAGCTTCTCCAGCTCAGCGTCTCACCTGCCATCTGCCAGTGGATTTACAGCTTTCTGACGGGCAGGACACAGCAGGTCAGGCTGGGGGAGGCCACCTCATCCACACGCAGCATCAGCACTGGGGCGCCCCAAGGTTGTGTCCTCTCTCCGCTGCTCTTCTCTCTCTACACGAACGACTGCACCTCAGCGAACCCGACTGTCAAGCTCCTGAAGTTTGCAGATGACACCACTGTCATCGGCCTCATCAAGGACGGTGACGAGTCTGCATATCGACAGGAAGCGGAGCGGCTGGAGCTGTGGTGCGGGCGACACAACCTGGAGCTGAACACGCTCAAGACAGTAGAGATGATCGTGGACTTCAGGAGGCATCCTTCGCCACAGCTGCCCCTCACGTTGTCCAGCTGCCTTGTGTCAACCGTCGAGACCTTCAAGTTCCTGGGAATTACAATCTCTCAGGACCTGAAGTGGGCGAACAACATCAACTCCGTCCTCAAAAAGGCCCAGCAGAGGATGTACTTCCTGCGGCTTCTGAGAAAGCACGGCCTGCCACCGGAGCTGCTGAGACAGTTCTACACAGCGGTCATCGAATCGGTCCTGTGTTCTTCCATCACAGTCTGGTTTGGTGCTGCTACAAAAAAGGACAAACTCCGACTGCAACGGACAATCAAAACTGCTGAAAGGATTGTCGGTACCCCCCTACCCACCATTGAGGACTTGCACGCTGCCAGAACTAAGACAAGGGCGTGCAAAATCCTCTCGGACCGTCTGCACCCCGGTCACCAGCTCTTCCAGCTCCTTCCCTCAGGTAGGCGCTACCGATCAACGCAAACTAGAACTAGTAGACATTCCAACAGCTTCTTCCCTCTTGCGATCAACTTCTTAAACACCTAACCTATAATTCCATTACAACAAGCTGGCAATTTTTTGACTTGAGTTCGTTGTCACATTTCTGTGGGGCCAATTATGTATTATGTATTACTTGTGCACTCACTGTAGTTGTCTCGCCATGCTGCACTATTTGCATATACTGGCCACTCATGCCAGAGTAGCATCTGCTCCATTTGCACACTGATTGAGGAGTATCTGTAACATTTGCACAACCGACATTGTCCCAGATGATCGCACTACTCGTCACTTTAAACCGCATACACTCCTTGAAGTCTCAGCGCCCTCTGCACAATGGTCATTGCACCGGACTATTGCAATATTAGTCGTTCGAACTGCTCTAAGTGCTAGAGGACTCTGCATCTTTTTGCACAATTGTTTTTTGTCAATGTCTTTATGTCCCCAAAGTGTTCTGTAAATTGACTGTTTGTTGTACTAGAGCGGCTCCAACTACCGGAGACAAATTCCTTGTGTGTTTTGGACATACTTGGCAAATAAAGATGATTCTGATTCTGATTCTGATTCTGATTCTGATTTCAGTGTCCCACTTCTTCTTAGCTAACCTCTTTCCTTGTATGATTTCCTGTACTTTGAGGTTGTCTCCTTCTCAAGTCTCCTTCTCCCCTTTCCTGCCAGAGGATACACCAAGTACTCTCCTGCCTGTCTCTCTGCCGGTCCAGTCTTCTGGAAGCTCCTCCTGTCCACTGAGAGCCTGCCTCACCTGTTCCCGAAAAGCCGCACAATGCTCTTCCTTTCTCAGCTTCCGCCACATGGTTCTCTGCTGTGCCTTTGTCTTCTTAATCTTCCTTCCCACCATCAGAGTCATTTTACACACCACCATCCTATATTGTCTAGCCACACTCTCCCCTACCACGACCTTACAGTCAGTAACCTCCTTCATATTACATCGTATGCACAAGCTGTAATCTCCCTGCATGCTACTACCTGCACTCTTGTAGCTCACCTTATGTTCCTGCCTCTTCTGTAAATATTGTTCACTACAGCCATTTGCATCTTTTTTGCAAAGTCTACCACCATCTGCCCTCCAAGTTCCTTTCCTGGATCCCGAATTTACCCATCACTTCTTCATCACCCCTGTTTCCTTCACCAACATGTCCATTACAATCTGCACCAATCACAACTCTGTCTCTCTGTCTGGGATGCTCAGAACTACTTCATCTAGTTCCTTCCAGAATTTCTCATTAGGTAGGATGTGACCTCTAGGTCACATCCTACCTGTAGGGCATAGCCACGAATCACATTTTACATAACACCCTCAATTTCAAGTTTCAGCCCCATCACTCGATCTGATACTCTTTTCACCTCCAAGACATTCTTAGCTAACTCTTTTTTTAAAATAACACTTACTCCATTTCTCTTCCCATCTACATCATGGTAAAATAATTTGAACCCTGCCCCTAAGCTTATAGCCTTACTGCCTTTTCACCTGCTCTCCCAGACACACAACATATCAGCCTTTCTCCGAAACATCATGTCAACCAACTCTCTGGAGGATGAAAAATGGAAAGGCAGTTGGTCCTGATGACATACCTGCGGAGGTATGGAAGTCTAGAGCAATGAGCGCAATGGTGAGTGTGGTAAAGAAGTGAAGAAATGGGTCCAAGCAGGTTGTTATGGGTGGAGGAAGCTGTCAGGTGTGTTGTGTGACAGAAGAGTATCTGCTAGGATGAAGGGTAAAGTTTATAAGACAGTGGTGAGGCCAGCGATGCAGTTTAAAGTGACTAGTAGTGCGATAATCTGGGACAATATTGATTGTGCAAATGTTGCAGATACTCCTCAGTCGGTGTGCATGTGGTGCAGATGCTCCTCTGGCATGAGTGGCCAGCATTGGTCAACAACAGATATGCAAATAGTGCAGCGTGGAGAGACTACTACAGTGAGTGCACGAGTAATATATAATTGGTCCGACAGAAATGTAACAACAAACTCAAGACAAAAAAAAAAGACAAGGTTGATAGATGTAGTGAGGGAAGACAGCAGGACAGTTGGTATTAAAGAGGTGGATGCAGGAGAGAGGTTTCATGGAAAATGATGACACGTTGTGGTAACACCTAACGGGACAAGCCAAAAGGAAAAGCAGAAGATTAGCTTCTTTCTCTCTTCAGCGAACCAAATAGATGGTAGTGAATGAATCAGAATCAGAATCATCTTTATTGGCCAAGTATGTCCAAAAAACACAAGGATTTTGTCTCCGGTAGTTGGAGCCGCTCGAGTACGACAACAGACAGTCAATTGACAGAGAACACTTTTGAGACATAAATACATTGAGAAAAAGAGTTACTGAGCAATAAAGGGTTGCTCATTATCTGGTAATGCCGGTACAATTTTGTATTTATTTATTTTTGACAATTGTGCAAAAAGATGCAGAGTCCTCCAGCACTTAGAGCAGTTCGAATGACTAATCTCGCAATAGTCCGGAGGAATGACCATTGTGCAAAGGGCGCCGAGACTTCAAGGAGGGTATGCAGTTTAAAGTGACGAGTAGTGCGATAATCTGGGACAATGTTGATTGTGGAAATGTTGCAGATATTACTCAGTCAGTGTGCAAATGGGGCAGATGCTACTCTGGCATGAGTGGCCAGCATTGGTCAAAAACAGATATGCAAATAGTGCAGCGTGGCGAGACTACTCCAGTGAGTGCACGAGTATTATATAATTGGCCTGAGAGAAATGTGACAACAAACTCAGACAAAAGAAATTGGCAGCATGTTGCAATGGAATTGTAAGTTAGCTGTTTAAGAAGTTGATTGCAAGAGAGAAGAAGCTGTTGGAATGTCTGCTAGTTCTAGTTTGCATTGATCGGTAGCGCCTACCCGAGGGAAGGAGCCGGAAGAGCCAGTGACCGGGAGGTGGAGGGTCCGAGAGGATTTTGCATGCTCTTGTCTTAGTTCTGGCAGCGTGGAAGTCCTCAAGGGTGGGTAGGGGGGTACCGACAATCCTTTCAGCAGTTTTGATTGTCCGTTGCAGTCGGAGTTTGTCCTTTTTTGTAGCAGCACCAAACCAGACTGTGATGGAAGAACACAGGACTGATGCAATGACCGATGTGTAGAACTGCCTCAGTAGCTCCCGTGGCAGGCCGTGCTTTCTCTGAAGCCGAAAGTAAGTACAGCCTCTGCTGGACCTTTTTGAGGACAGAGCTGATGTTGAGCTCCCACTTCAGGTCCTGAGAGACTGTAATTCCCAGGAACTTGAAGGTCTTGACAGTTGACACAAGGCAGCTGGACAACGTGAGGGGCAGCTGTGGCGAAGGATGCCTCCTGAAGTGAACAATCACCTCTACAGTCTTGAGCATGTTCAGCTCCAGGTTGTGTCGGCCGCACCACAGATCCAGCCGCTCCACTTCCTGTCGATTTGCAGACTCGTCACCGTCCTTGATGAGGGCGATGACAGTGGTGTCATCTGCAAACTTCAGGAGTTTGACAGCCGGGTGCGTTGAGGTGCAGTCGTACCTGTAGAGAGAGAAGAGCAGCGAAGAGAGGACACAACCTTGGGATGCCCCAGTGCTGATGCTGCGTGTGAATGAGGTGGTCTCTCCCAGCCTCACCTGCTGTGTCCTGCCCGTCAGGAAGCTGTAAATCCACTGGCAGATGGCAGGTGAGACGCTGAGCTGGAGAAGGTTGGAGGAAAGGAGTTCAGGGATGATGGTATTGAACGCTGAGCTGAAGTCTATGAACAGGATCGTTGGCTAGTGTGCTATTGTTCTCAGCTTGGGGGGATTGTCGCTTGTAATTGGACAGCGATTGTAATGCATGCCAGACTTATTTAGAGTCATTAGCGCTAAACTGTTTTTCCAAATTTGCTGCATAGTTCCTCTTTGCAATGTTAATTTCTTTAGTCAGCAGGTTTCTAACTCGATTATACAGGGCCCTGTCCCCGCTTTGATATGCGTTCTCCTTAGCTTGGCGAAGTTGCTTAAGATTGGCAGTGAACCATAGCTTGTTGTTATTGAATGTGTGACAGAAACTGATAGGGTATAGGGTTAATATACAGTGTCCGTATATTAATCCAGGCTGCCAGCTGAATTTTCAAAGACACTCCAGTCTGTGCAGTCTAAACAGCTTTGAAGTTCCATCTTTGCTTCATTGGTCCACTTTTTCACTGTTTTCACTGTAGGCTTCGCGCATTTAAGTTCTTTTTCTGTATGTTGCTATTAAGTGAATTAAGCAGTGATCAGACGAGCCCATGGCTGCACGAGGTTTGTCACGGTATGCGTTATTTAGCGTAGTATAGGGGGACAGTCGATGTGCTGCTTGTATTTAGGGAGTTTGTGGTTGAGTTTAGCTTTGTTAAGGTCCCCGAGAATAATGATAATAATTTCAATTTCGTGTACTTGTTCGCCGAGCATTAGCAGTGTGGCGTTCGTGTTAGCTTGAGGCGGAATGTAGACACCAGCCAGAATGAATGATGCGAACTCGTGAGTCGAGTAGAATGACTTACAGTTAAATAACAGCGACTCCAAATGCGGGCTGCAGTGTGTGCTCAGCTCCGTGATGTCCGTACACCATTTTTCGTTGCTATTGAAGCATAGAAGCCTTTTGCTTTCCCCGATGATTCCATCTCGCGGTCTGCCCTGTGAAGATGGAAGCCGGGAAGCATGACGGTGCCATCGGTACAGCGTCACAAAGCCAAGTCTCTGTAAAGCACTTGGCCGCGGAGCGTCCGAGGTCTTAACTGGTCTTTATCAGAAGATGAAGCTTGTCCATTTTGTTGGGTAGGGAGTGTAGATTCGCAAGGTGGATGGACGGAAACGGCAGTCTGTATCCTCTCTTGCGGAGTTTCACCTGGATGCCAGCTCGCTTCCCTCTGTGGCATTGCCTACGCCTCCATGTGCCTAAGACCGCGGTCGCTGCTCCGGTGAGTAACTCAGGGAAAAAACTGAGCGGATTTGCGGAAGTTGGTGAAAGAAAGTCCGGAGTAGCCTCCTTGATGCTTAGCAAGTCTCCACTTGTGTAAGTGAATCATGTAATGTCTCCAAAGACGAACGAAAAACACAAAAACAAAAACAATACTAGAGACCGCATAACCGAATCGACCACACGGGTAGGCGCCATCTTGTGCACTAATGAATGACATGAAGCACAAAGTCCTGTAAAGTGCACTTGAAGATGACTAGCCTTTCTGTAGAACTGCTTCAATGCAGGGTGTAGCTTTTATGATAAAAGTCAGAAGGAAATTGCTCTCCAAAAACATCCTCTGTGTAAAAGGAGAAGAGCCACATTGAGGGTATGCTTATGTGTCTTACTCTTGAATAGTCACTCAGCATCGTAGTGGCTTTCAAGCGGAGCTAGTTGGCAAGGAGCTTGATCTGCATTCTATAAGTTTGGGTTGATGCTCAGGACCAGCATGTAGGAATGGGAATTAATGGCTAGGTACAAGAGAGAGAGGGGTTGGAGTGACGCTTGCTTGGTAGAGAATGGTTGAGTGGGAAGAACTGATGTCGTCATTGCCAGAGCAGGCAAAAAGTTGGAAATCCTTGCCATCGAGTTCTGCTCAGCAACCAATGTGGCATCACTATACAGTATGTGCTCCATTTACAGCCAATGATTTTTTTTACATTTACATCCATTCCATATTTGGAGAGGCTTGTTATACTGTATACTTTATAATTACATGTTTTTATCTGAAGTAATTTGCATAATTATTGACACAAATCTGCATTCACAGGATTCCTCTTGAAGGTGTCAGTCTTCCCCTGCCTTTTTCATTTTTGCATTTAATGATGCTGCGTGACTGTGGAGAGCTCGATCGTTATACTTCTCGCAAGCGTAACGTAGGAAAAAGCACAGGCTTGTGCTTTAAGGAATTTCATATAAAACACACTGATGATGAAGCATATGAACATGTTTTATTTTTCATCCATGCAAAAATAACACACGCGAGTGCAAGTTAGTTATATTTCACCCATGTGTATTAAAATGGATTTTAGATTTACACGTGTGTTAAATAAAGGAAGATGGTGGGAATGGTGCGAACCTTGCAACTGTGAAACTGTATATGCCATAAATGTGTGTATTTCTTATGCAACAGTGGTAATACTGGTCAAGAGGGAGCCTAAAGCAGCCCCGAGAACTGCCTTTGTTTCCATCACATTTTCACAGATCCTGACAGAAACTTGCACCTGTTGTTCTTTGAAGAGTCATGGGCGAATCTCAAAACAGTAAAAGAGTCCATGTCATGTATATGTATTTTTATGGGATGGTGTCCACGGGGGAATTTGAAGCAGTTCTGGTAACTGTGTTCCCACCACATATTCACTGACAAGACAGGCTATTATTACATTTTGAAAATATCTGTAGTTCATACTTCGATATCGGCAGATGTTGCTAGAGTACCCAACAATTGTACTCAATAGTACTGTTACTTTCCAAAAATATGAGTAATTAAAAGTAAAATGTAGTCTTCCAAATAACTTGACTAAGAGTAAATAACTACTCAGTGGAGAACACTATTCAAGTACAGAGTAAGTGGTTAGTAAATTCATATTTCTTTCTGTCATCAGAGCATATAAAAGTCAAATATCAAAAAATATACAAATTAAGCATGAGCAAAGTCCAATATTGCCCTACAATATAACTTTAACTGAAAAAATACGTTAAATCTTTATAAAATAATGCAAAGGCAAATTTAGTCACAAGAAAGGGTCCTAAATTATTTTGGTAGAGCGGGTCATCCAGTGACCAAATCCAACTGTCTGCATATCGAAATGTCCTTGGGTAAGACACTGAACCCTAATTTGCTCCCAGTGGGCCTGGCAACGCCTTGCGTGGCAGCGGCCGCCCATTGGTGTATGTGTGTGAGTGGGTGAATGTGAGGCTTTGTAAAGCGCTTTGGGCACTGTAATTGTGTAGATAAAGCGGTATATAAGTTCACTCCATTTACCATTTACATTCATGAAACAAGTCTTCGCAGAAGTCTTTTAGTTCCTCAACAATGATGTCTAAAAATGGGCATGTACCAGGTTGATCGTAAACAGAGCAGGACTTAAAATTAAATAGTCAATCTTTTATTTTTGTCCTTCTTTGTTTATTTTATTTTAAAAATACCCATTTGTCGAGTCTGTTTATTTTGGGCAGTATTTAATACTGAATGTATTTAATTCCACTTTGTACACTGGCTTATCGTTACTATCCAATAAAAGTATCATAATTTACAATCAAATTTGGTCAAATCCATTTGGCCACATCAGGACAACAAAGAAAAGTTTTCATGGTACAACACTGTTTTTGCATTTCACGTAATACATAAGCAGCATCAATCCATCTATTTTCCATACTGCTTATCCTCAGTAGGGTCGCGGGCGAGCTGGAGCCTTTCCCAGCTGACTCTGGGCGTGAGGCGGGTTACACCCTGAACTGAGTCGCCAGCCAATTGCAGGGCGCATACAGTACAAACAAACAATAATTTGCAGGTGTTTACCTTCCTTCGTATCTTTTTCCAAATGAATTACATCTCCTCAACACATGCTCCAGTAAAAAGCAGATCTGTAGCTTTCACCACCTCTGTAACCTGGTTCACCCCTGTACTGGGACAATTAAAATCCAAAGGTCGTCAACTCGAACGCCTCCATGAACCGGAATCACTATGCACAAGGACATGAACAGTCATCATCTTTACCACTACAAAGACTTTAACTGAAGCCACATCTACCTGCTACACAACGCTAATCCATAAAAATTAAGGCAACTCCAAAGCACTATTCTCCCTGCTTGGCAATATCTCACACCCCCTGGACTCCACTACCTCCACTTGTACTTTCTGTATTTTCCTTATGTTATTCTTTGATGCAAAAATCAAAGGGATTACCAGCAAATTCCTCCTTCCTACTCCCTTAGTCTATCCTTACTGCCTCCCCCTGTCCTACCTGTCCACTTACTTTCAGGTTTTACTCTGGTTTCTGCCATGGATATTTGAGAAATCATCCGTTGCTCCAAGCCCTCCACTTGCCACTCCCTACTGTTTTGGTCAAAGCTCGTGTATGAAACACCTTCATCCCCTACGATGCAATATTTAGTTACACTCCATCTCTGGGCCTTTAACCACAATCATCAGAGAGGATTTCGTTTGTATTTTAGCAAGGCACTCTTACCTCCTTGGCCAGAAGTCACTCACTGCCGGACCACGGTCCGGGTCTAGACTCAGAAGCTGTCTCATACAAAACCAGACCTACAGCCAAAAAAAAAACCCAGTTATGATTTAAACCCGACAGGACACTTTTATTTTGAGCGGCGCAATCATTGTAGGCTTTACGGTCGTTCTGTAGTAGATGACTAACCATACAGAACAATTACATGCGAGTTAAGGCATCCCGCGTGCCAATCAACCAATCAAGTCTGCATTTCATGCAGAAAACACTGATGTTGCTCTGCAGACCAGATAGAGACGAAGAGAGAAGCGGCAGGGGAAAGAGTAAAATATGACTGTGTTGAGAAAATTTGAATTTAAAGGTCCTGTATTTTGTCTATTTAGACTTCCATAAATTGACTCTCTAAGATGGACTCAGTATAAAAGTATCAATTTCATTTAAAAAAAAAACAAAAAGAAAAGGCCCCTCTGACAGCTACTTCAGTTTGACTGACCGCATTGTTTGGCTAAGACCACCCCCTTTCCTCCGAAGACGCACTTGTAAGAGCATGCTGGCTCGGGAGCGGAAAGAGAAGGCAGAGATCTTTGCTAGTGACGTAGATAAGCTCAAGAAATTAAAATGACCTGAATTCAGGCCTCTTGGCGGAAAAACATCTGGAGCTCAGCAATGCATAGACGATTTGAATTCATATTTCACATGTTTTCTGAGGCATCACAGAGACAATATTACATCCCAAATCCTAGAAATTGGCAAAATATGTCCCCTTTAAGATGGATGAAGGGCAGCATAGAGAAGACCGTGCTGGAGAAAGACAGGGCAGAACAAATGTTGCTCTGTCTGTTTTATTTTGGGCAGTATTTGATACTGAAATCTTAAGCTGATACTTTGTAAAATTGATGTGCGAAGAACAAACTAGGGCTGGATTCACACTGCAGGTCCAATTGCCCAATTCCAATTTAATGCCCATAACCTGTTTTTTTTCCCCCATGTAATTTTTAAGTGACACATATTCAATATGGCTATATTTACATCGAAAGAAGAGAGATTTATTCTATATTATTAGTAGTAGTAGTATTTTAAAAAAAAAAGTGTTTTTTACCACAATTCAACACTTCAAATTTTGCCATGGGAGATGAAAACAAGTTACTTTTCTCACCTGAATATATCCCACATCAAGTAATAATTTAGCAAACATTAGTAAACATCGCAGTGTTAATCTTAAGAAATAACTAAACAAGAAAATAGCTTTTGTTACCAAAGGCAAACTGTGTGACCCACTTAGAGGCTGGATCAGAATGGAAAGTTTTCACGCTAAATGTTCTGTACTCTTTGCACTTCAAAGATCCTCTATCGCTCCCATTTGATCTTGGCTGACTCTAGTCGAGTCGAGCTTTTCTGCGCCCACTCACTAGCTCTGTGTCCATATGGAACCAAATGCACATTGAGCATTTGTACTGTCTGGCATTGAGTCTATTTCTGCCATCTTTTGATTTCACCATGTGCACTTGTTTAAGAAAGCTGATATTTAAATCACAAGGCACAGAGCTACGGGAACATTGTATTGAGCTACAGGTTGGGCAAGAACATGTAACTGTAAAATATAACAATTAGAATGAAACTAGACCAACGGCAAAAGTTGTGAACCCCACTGTAAAGAATTTTGAAAAGAGAAGTCCAAGATTCTTATTTGAACCAGGTAGGGAAACCTTTTGAAGTCACTCCCATGATCTCCAGATGGAGAGGTGACAGGAATTTGCTCTGTGCTGACTTATGACCGTTCCTTGAAGAGGAAGAATTTGACTTTGTAATGAGATACTGACACGCTACAGAATAGACCAAGGGGGCTAGACAGACCCCTGTCAATGTGGGGACTAACACTGAATTTAAAATAACCCTGCATACAAGAGGAACAAATTACAGTTATGATAATGCTTCTATAAAAATATACAGATATGTGCTTCACATTTAGTAGGCACTTTTGAGATGCTGAATATTTCACATTTTACTGCTGACAAAGGTTTATAGATCTTACTGAGTACTATTATTAATAGCATCCACTGTCAATAAAGCATATAAACTGCATTTCTTTGACAACGTGTCACTATGAAATTAACTGTTTAAGAGGTTAATGACAAGGGGAAAGAAGCTATTGGAGTGTCTGCTGGTTTTAGTGTGCAATGCTCGATAGCGTCAAGGAGCTGAAAAAAGCAGTGTGGTGAGTCCAAGAGAATTTTGCCTGCTCTTATTTTAGTTATTGCTGTTCATGAACAAGCTTTGCATTAATTCACTGGTTGAAATCTGTTAACTAATACCAACCTGTCTAAATGAAATATATAACTGACTAATACAGTATATGCCACTTCTGTTCATCAGCAGGCCGAAACTCTGGAGCGAAGGGCAGAACATAACTTACTACGCCTATAATTAATTACAGAGACCTCAGCAGCAACCTGCTCAGCAGCAACCTGGCGTGTGTGTGGGGGGGGGGAAATGCAGCAATGATGTAGGGGCTGTGGTTGAGCCAACAACTGTCCACTGGCTCAATTTCAGCCTCTCTACATTCAGATGGCCTTCCCGGGAAGATTTTTTTAGAAGCTTGAAGCACTAAAAGCTTGGGATTGTTCTATGGATGGTGGATCTTATTCGGATCACTAACATGATCCATTCTTTCACAGAAATTTTTATCACTTGTAAAATATATTTTGTCTTTTTAAATATTCTTTATACGAAATGTGTTGGAAAATGTATGTTTAATATATATATCAAATATTACTTCTATTAGTTGTATACAACATTGACATGATTTATTGTTATGTTGTGACTACTAGCTCTGTGTGTGTAATACTTTTGCTTATCTGTCGGCGCACGGCAAATTGGGCATGTTTTTTGTTTAACTCTGTCAAGGAACACAGATTTTTCACAACACGCATATGTGCTTTGCAATGCGTCCTTCTTACGACTTGAACTTCATACGCAACATTCTTTTCCTGGACATGTCCCAAGTCAAATCCCACCGTTTGGGCTACCAGCAAATATAGGGTTAATTAAGAACTGGCCGCCGATTCAATTGAACGTAAACTACCCATCCACCAACACTGCCAGCATCATTTTGACCTCATTATGGAACATTCACCTATTTGGGTTGAAATATGAAGCGATGTAGACAAAATCTTGCACATTTGTCATTAGGTTAACATGGTATGATATGGTGGCTTCCCACATGCGGTATACATATTACAAATTACACAAATTACAGTCAGCAAAGACACATTTTAACTGTCGTCTGAAAAATTTTATTTCTAAATTTCAAACCCCAAAACTTCAGACAAAAATCTAATTATGGTATAGATGTTACGTTTGGGCATGACAAATTATTGCAGGTCCTGGATCAGAAATTATGCACAACTGACTGTGTCACTAGCATTCCTTGAACAAAACTGCTGAGGCAGATTTTATCAAACGGAAGAAAGTCCTTCGATTGCCAGACTACTCAAAACCCTTCACTTGTTATTTACATGACCTCGTGTTGGCACAGACAGGTTTTTGGGGGAAAGGAAAAGTACCTCGCTGGAGATTTTATTCCACCCACATTTTTGTAATGTGTCTCGAGCACTTCTTATGTACTTACATTTAGTAATGTTTTGATTGTCAGTCTCAAAGATAATAATATACAAATAATTATGTTAGTATAAAGTTGATAATGGATATTGGGTTGGAACATATTGACGCTATACTGAAAATGTATATCATGAAATAACGATCGATGCACTTACAAAATACTGTCTAGATATGGTAGACATGTTTAAGGAAGAAATCAAGTAAGTGGTAGTAGCACAATTAACCAAAAATTATTCTCAGAATCTTATTACAATTCTTTGATCGCTTTCCTCTAACAAAAGCTTTCTGACAGATTTCAATTTGACCTCAGAACACATGATAGCTTTCACCGGCAAATAAATACTGGGAAGTCAATTAAATTAGGTATATATGAGGATGTGTGTGCCCCCTATCCTTTTTTTGAGATGATTTTTGCAGGCACTCCATTGGACTGGATCCATTCGGGTCTACCAAAGCCAGATCTGCCGATGGGCATACAGATCGTTCAGGTATTGCACATTATCGACGAATCAATTTCAGGAAATAAGTCCAATCAGCACTCCTAAGGCTGGCTGAGGGAACTCTGCATGACATCATACCCAGCTGCAAACCCACATGTTGTGCCTTCCTCACATCCAAATGCATCATCACTCTTTCCTCACATCTTAATTTCTTTTGTCAGTCCACAATACCTTAACCAAACCGTCTTTGCTGAAACAGGTTCTCCTCTCCCCTACATCAATCAGCTGCAAGCTACAAGAGGACAATGTCAGACATGCTAACCAAGATGGCGCCTACCAGTGTGGTCGCCTCGGTAACGCGCTCTCTAGTATTGTCTTTGTTTTTGTGTTTTTCGTCCGTCTTTGGAGACCTTACACGACTCACTTACAGAAGGGGAGACCTGCTAACCATCAAGGAGGCTACTCCGGACTTTCTGTCACCAACGTTCGAAAATCCGCTCAGTTTTTTCCCCGAGTTACTCACCGGAGCGGCGTCCGCGGTTTTCGGCGCATGGATGCGGAAGCGGCGCCACAGAGGAAAACGAGCCGGCATTCAGGTGAAACTCCGCATGAGAGGACACAGATTGGCGTTCCCGTCGATCCACCTCGCAAATGTACGCTCCCTACCCAACAAAATGGACGAGCTTCATCTTCTGTTAAAGACCAGTAAAGACTTCGGACGTTCCGCGGCCATGTGCTTCACGGAGACCTGGCTTTGCGACGCTGTACCCGATGGCGCCATCATGCTTCCCGGCTTCAACATTCATCGAGCGGACCGCGACATGGCATCATCGGGGAAAACGAAGGGCGGCGGGATATGCCTCCATATCAACGAAAAATGGTGTCCGGACGTCACGGTGCTCAGCACACACTGCAGCCCGCATTTGGAGTGGCTGTTTTTGAACTGTAAACCATTCTACTCCCCACGTGAGTTTGCATCGTTTATACTGGCTGGAGTCTATATTACACCGCAAGCTAACACGAACGCCGCATTGCTAACGCTCGCCGAACAAGTCAATGAAATTGAAAAAAAACACCCGGACTCACCCCTCATTATTCTCGGGGACTTTAACAAAGCTAAACTCAACCACGAACTCCCTAAATACAAGCAGCACATCGACTGTCCTACCAGGGAAAATAATACTTTAGACCACTGCTACACTACGGTAAAAAACGCATACCGTGCTATACCTCGTGCAGCCCTGGGCTCGTCTGATCACTGCTTAATTCACTTAATACCGACGTACAAGCAAGAACTTAAATGTGCGAAGCCTACAGTGAAAACAGTCAAAAAGTGGACCAATGAAGCCAAGATGGAACTTCAAAGCTGTTTAGACTGCACAGACTGGAGTGTCTTTTAAAATTCAGCTGGCAGCCTGGATGAATATACGGACATTGTCACATCCTATACCAGTTTCTGTGAAGAGGTTTGTGTACCAACAAAATCATTTCGGACATTCAACAACCACAAACCGTGGTTCACTGCTAAACTTAAGCAGCTTCGCCAAGCTAAGGAAGATGCATATCAGAGCGGGGACAGGGCCCTGTATAATCGAGCTAGAAACCAGCTTACTAAAGAAATTAACATTGCAAAGAGGATCTATGCAGCAAAGTTGGAAAAACAGTTTAGCGCGAACGACTCAAAATCAGTCTGGCGTGCATTCCAATCGCTGACTAATTACAAGCCACGATCCCCCCAAGCTGAGAACAATAGCACACTAGCCAACGACTTGAATACCTTCTATTGCAGATTTGAAAAGGACAGTTTCACTCCACACACCCACCCGGCCGCACCCGCTACCACAACCACACCTCTGACTTCTGCGTTAACCATCCATGAACAGGATGTGAGACGCATCTTCAAACAACAGAAGATTAACAAAGCGGCAGGACCAGACCATGTATCCCCATCCTGCCTCAAAGTCTGCGTGGACCAGCTCGCTCCAGTCTTCACTCAGATCTTCAACAGATCTTTGGAAATGTGCGAAGTTCCATCCTGTTTCAAACGCTCGACCATCATTCCAGTCCCCAAGAAACCTGCAATCTGTGGTCTGAATGACTACAGGCCTGTCGCTTTGACATCTGTGGTCATGAAGTCCTTTGAACGTCTCGTGCTGGACCACCTCAAGAGTTTCACAGGTCCCCTGCTGGACCCCCTGCAGTTTGCCTACCAAGCGAACAGGTCTGCGGATGATGCAGTCAACATGGGACTGCACTTCATCCTAGAACACCTCGACAGTGCAGGGACCTACGCGAGGATCCTGTTCGTGGACTTCAGCTCAGCGTTCAACACCATCATCCCTGAACTCCTTTCAACCAAGCTTCTCCAGCTCAGCGTCTCACCTGCCATCTGCCAGTGGATTTACAGCTTTCTGACGGGCAGGACACAGCAGGTCAGGCTGGGGGAGGCCACCTCATCCACACGCAGCATCAACACTGGGGCGCCCCAAGGTTGTGTCCTCTCTCCGCTGCTCTTCTCTCTCTACACGAACGACTGCACCTCAGCGAACCCGACTGTCAAGCTCCTGAAGTTTGCAGATGACACCACTGTCATCGGCCTCATCAAGGATGGTGACGAGTCTGCATATCGACAGGAAGCGGAGCGGCTGGAGCTGTGGTGCGGCCGACACAACCTGGAGCTGAACACGCTCAAGACGGTAGAGATGATCGTGGACTTCAGGAGGCATCCTTCACCACAGCTGCCCCTCACGTTGTCCAGCTGCCTTGTGTCAACCGTCGAGACCTTCAAGTTCCTGGGAATTACAATCTGTCAGGACCTGAAGTGGGCGACCAATATCAACTCCGTCCTCAAAAAGGCCCAGCAGAGGATGTACTTCCTGCGGCTGCTGAGAAAGCACGGCCTGCCACCGGAGCTGCTGAGACAGTTCTACACAGCGGTCATCGAATCAGTCCTGTGTTCTTCCATCACAGTCTGGTTTGGTGCTGCTACAAAAAAGGACAAGCTCCGACTGCAACGGACAATCAAAACTGCTGAAAGGATTGTCGGTACCCCCCTACCCACCATTGAGGACTTGCACGCTGCCAGAACTAAGACAAGGGCGTGCAAAATCCTCTCGGACCGTCTGCACCCCGGTCACCAGCTCTTCCAGCTCCTTCCCTCAGGTAGGCGCTACCGATCAAAGCAAACTAGAACTAGTAGACATTCCAACAGCTTCTTCCCTCTTGCGATCAACTTCTTAAACACCTAACCTATAATTCCATTACAATAAGCTGGCAGTTTTTGACTTGAGTTCGTTGTCACATATCTGTGGGGCCAATTATGTATTACTCGTGCACTCACTGTAGTTGTCTCGCCATGCTGCACGATTTGCATATACTGGCCACTCATGCCAGAGTAGCATCTGTTCCATTTGCACACTGATTGAGGAGTATCTGTAACATTTGCACAACCAACATTGTCCCAGATGATCGCACTACTCGTCACTTTAAACCGCATACACTCCTTGAAGTCTCAGCGCCCTTTGCACTATGGTCATTGCACCGGACTATCGCAATATTAGTCATTCGAACTGCTCTAAGTGCTAGAGGACTATGCATCTTTTTGCACAATTGTTTTTTGTCAATGTCTTGATGTCCCCAAAGTGTTCTGTAAATTGACTGTCTGTTGTACTAGAGCGGCTCCAACTACCGGAGACAAGTTCCTTGTGTGTTTTGGACATACTTGGCAAATAAAGATGATTCTGATTCTGATGTGACCTAACGTTTTGATGGTTTTAAATCCACTAATGATTCAGGTATAGTGTCTCTGTTTGGACCAGTTCACGTTTGTCCTGGAGTGAAATTCCGGTGTTTTACTATGAACAAAACTCTATTTGGCCAGCGTATGTATGTTGGGAAGGTACCAAAATCTTATTGCCAAACTATATCTGTATCATGCACAACATTTGTCTGTAATTCTTCTCTGAACAATTCCCAAACTCTTCTTGACACAACCTGTCTTCCCTATATGTCAGCACTAGACATGTTCCCGATTGGTCAGGTGCACTCCTATTGCTTTAACAGACCACTCATACATTATCTCTGCCACATTTCGTTCCTGTCGTCGGAGACAAGCCCAATTTAAGGAACACAATCCAGTTTGTGGCACAGATGTCCCCATCGATCACAAGGTTTGGAGTACAAGTACTAAGATATTATCTTCACTATTTCCTCAAATTGGTGGCAGCAAATTGATGCTACGATATGAAACTCCAAGTTATCGTTTTTCTAGTTTTGTTAACACTACCCTGACCATTCTTGAGGCTTTGCGTGTGGAAATTAATGCAATTTAACATGACACTTGATCTACTATTGGCTTCTCAGGGCAGTGTTTGTACTCTCTTGAACCAAACCTGTTGCACATACATTCCTGACAATGCTGCCGATACAGCCAGTGGCATTAAAAATCTCACTACACTTCGCGATGTCATTGCCTGTGAGGAGCTGCTCGATTCGAATTGGTTCACTGGACTTGGATGGCAAGCTCGGCTGTATCGCTTTGCACTTGTGGTTTTTATCACATTGCTTGTTCTCTTTTTCCTGTCCTATTGTTTGGTCCCTTTGATCAAATCTCTAGTTTCTCGCGTGATTGACACAGCGTTTGTTCACAATGCACAATTTCACTCTTCAGTCTCTGACACACATTTTCCTGACCTCTTCCCTCATTTTGACTGCTTGGATGACATTGGCAACTCAAATGATGACCATGATTCATAATTCATAGTCCTCAGTCTAATTCTGCTGCATGACTGACTTACAACCCGCTTTTGAGGGATTTTCTTAAACCTGAGGTGTAAATTTCTGTATGACTGTCGGGTTGTTTTGTTAATGCATATTATACTGTTATTGTTATACTATAATGTTTTGGGTTTTGATCATTAGTGTGTAGTAATCATCAATGTTTGATCATCAATGTGTAGTAACTTTTAGTAGTTTGATTAATTTTTACTGTTTAATTTTTAATGTTGGGTTGATCATTAGTATGTAATATGTTGATGAATATAATCAAAAGGGAGGAGCTGTATTGGAAAATTTATGTTTAATATATATGTCAAATACTCTATTAGTTTTAGACAACCTTCTTATGCTTTATTGATGACTATATCTGTGTGCGTAATACTTGTTCCTAGTTATGTTAAACAACCTTCACATGCTTTATTGTATTTACAAGTAACTGTAAAAAGATGACAATGAGGCCCCTACTTGTCTGCTCGTTTGAACATTGCAACTTTTGCTGCAGCTGTTAATTCTATCTCCAGTTACTACTTTGTGGATATAGCCAAAGCTCTCACTGCATGCTCATGACCACTTTGAAGGCTGCTCAAAACACCACAATGGCACCACATGCATAAAGTCACCAATGAATTCAGCAGCCCAACTTAATAATAGAAGTGCATGCATGGCTATGGCTACATGTGTTATGTACAGCAATGTATAGTATGAGTGGAATTTTGTTGCACATTCATGAGGGAAAATGCTACTCAGAGCCACACATGGGAGTAGCAAGCTGATACGTCTTCATGATGTTAGTGTGTGTGTGTGTGTGTGTGTGTGTGTTTTCCACAGCAGGTGAAGCAATGTCTGTTATCCACCTGCACTAAAGAAACATTTCGAGAAAGCCATTCTGCATTTAATTTCAAAAAACCTCTCCATGTGGTTTGGGATCCCGTCTTGCTCAAATCAGATTTTGTGTGATTTGTGCTGTTCAGACTTCATAAAATCAAGGCTGAATATGACACAAATTGGATTTTGGCCAGGAAGTCTGAATAAGGTAAAAATGAATCAGCCAGAAACCCATTGCTGATATGAGGCCAAACAGCAGTCCCATCTAAAAGTCTACTCAAGCAATGTCAAAACTTGTGATCTGATTATTGACAATGTGCAGTTTATTCTGTGACTCTGATACTGTTTGAGCATTCTTCATTAGTACTATTGCTCTGGTGTTTACAGTGAAAATTGCTATGCAAATTAGATTAATAAACTATTTTGTTTTCTATGGGGTTTCTGTATAACATAACACAAAAGGTTAATGATCTATCATGTTTGCACATTTTTTCAAGATAATGTATTTAATTAGCAAACAAGGGTACTGTTGCTTTATTGCAATTAAACACATGATAAATGGTGTGTGACAATCTGCTGGCTCTGCTCAGATCTTTACACAGGAACCTCTTGAACCGCTTTTAGAATCACAGTTTAGCAATGACATACCTCATAAGTCACACAGCATATGACTGACAATACAGTCATGGCACATAAATCTTTGTCACGTGGCTGTGTGATGTGACAGGAGACAAAAAATGTCATTTCTAGACTATGCCGTAACAATTCAAAATATATGCAAGCTTCTCCAGCCTTACTCAAAAACAGATAACTGTCAGAGAGCATTTGTCAAGGGAGAATTTGAGTTACATGACAGAGCAGGAGAACTTGATGTCACACACCCCGAATTCCCTTGTGTGTCACTAACATTAGTTTGCCGTGGCCGCGCCTGACACTTGATAGGAAAATGCCTTCTTCTGCCTTCATCCCAGGAGAGAATTTCTGACTACCAATTGACTTGACAGCCAAACTGATTGATTCACTGACTAATTGACTGGCAGACGTTTAAAGTACACAGATGATAACGCAAATGATTAGAGGAGAAACAAACCCTAGATGTAAAGGAGAAATTGGCACACTTTGTTTGGAAAGTAGACTTCACACCTAAGCCTCCAAAGCATTTGTGACCCAAGTGACATCCTTGCACATTGCTCCACTACAATCCACCTCCAAATTGGAAAGTTAGAAATGGCAGCAATAAACGGGAGAGTAAAACAAAAGAGAATGGGAAAAAAACCTTGAAAGAGTTACTATCCTGACAAGTGGCACCAATGCTGTTGTACACAAAGTAAGGTTCCAAAGCCTGTCAAACACAAGGCACCCTTCCAATCTAGTGGCTGAGGGGAGACCTGACTGCCACCCACTCAAACCTACAGAGGAGAGACATTTAAATGAATAATCCACATAAAAAAAAACTCTTGGCACAAGTGCATAGAGGTGTGTCCATTCCTAAAAATGTCAAACGCAGCACAAAAAAAACAAAGGTCATTAGTCACCCAATAAATCATAGGAGTGTATTTGGCACAAGATGAAGACTAGTAATTCGTGTTGTTTCCCATTCTCTTGAGGGAAAACAAGTACATTTAAATGTTGGCATATAGAATTTTTAATGCTGAATAAAAGTTTTTCATATCAAGAACAGTTCAATTATGTTTCCTCTGTAAATATGATAAGACAACAATGTACAATATGTACAATATACACCTGTATGTAAGATGTGGAGAAACATATGTTGTGCAACTCATAATATATATCTATATTTTGCTGCGATTTACCGCATTCCATTTCATTAAATCACTATTCAAATTGGTACGCTGAAGATTTATTTTATTGTTATGAATTAAATTATTTAGAATTACTGTATACATGAGTCTCTGAGATGTATGCCTGACACATCATCTCTTCATACACTGGCACTGTTAAATGTTGAAAACTGTTGAATTGGAGACATGTTTTTATAGTAGGGAAAAAGGTCATGTAACCTGTCTGTTTTCCCCACTGAAAAATCTAGCCCAAAAGATCAAAATTACCAAGAAATTGTAACCTAGTTGAACTAGAGCTGAGACTAATCGAGAGGACTACTTCAACTTTTCTCGAGCCTCAGTTTTAATTTCCTGACTAATGAAACATTTCTTGTTCTACCGATGGAATCAATGTTACTACAATGTTTATGTTATGATTTTACAGTGTAAGATGTAGCAAAAGTGACAGAATGTAGGCAAACCCAGACGCGGATTAAAAAGTAGACTTTACGCTGATTTGATCGGGCTGATTGGTATCGGCCGATATTTAGCATTTTATGCTGATCGGTTTTAATGTCATAATTCGACGATCCGATCTGATCGCCTCCACAAAAAACATTTACTCCACGTCGCCGCGTGCACAGTATATTTTAATCCAAAAGCTAGTATATTTTTAGCCTTGTCGCGTGTCTTTTGACATAGTACTGTAAATATCTGATGGCCAATGAAGTTGTTTTAAAGAAAAACATAATAAACGTCGGCAGTGTGGGACAGGCAACTTGTCTGAGACAGGCAACACGTAATACCCGGATCAGACTACAAGACATTTGCTCTTTCACGGCTGCACTGTCAGACTACGACAATAAAATCTTGTATTCCAATACCACCGCATCCAGTTTTTTACGATCATTGGGCTTTATCTTGTCAACTCAAATGCGAACGGATACACTCGTTACCGTGGCGACTACAACAAGAGTGGAGCGCGCCGACGGTATTATAAGGACAAAATGGGGGAAAACGTGTGTTGGTGGTCACCAGTGCTCAGGACAGGAGATGACGTTTGTTTAAGGCTTGCTTGAGGTATGTTCACGTACTTTTAATACGAAACGGCTCACAAGCAGGCAATAAAATTTTATGTAGCCTAGCAAGCTAGCGGTAGCACAAACGGCTGGACGTAAACATGCCGCCGTTCTGTCCAATCATGCTCTAAGGTTTCGGTGTGGGTTAAGCAATTTATTTAAAAATAAAGTAATTTGATTACAGTACATTAGCACCCATTATTTCTGTCATGTGATGTTGGTTTGACCTGACTGATTAGAATACACGATCTGACGAGAGCAGTGATTTCCAACCTTTATGGAGCCAAGGAACACTCCATCCATATATCCATCCATTTTCTGAGCTGCTTCTCCTCACTAGGGTCGCGGGCGTGCTGCAGCCTATCCCAGCTATCATTGGGCAGGAGGCGGGGTACACCCTGAACTGGTTGCCAGCCAATCGCAGGGCATATACAAACAAACAACCATTCGCACTCACATTCACACCTACGGGCAAATTAGAGTCTCCAATTCATGCATGTTTTTGGGATGTGGGAGGAAACCGGAGTGCCCGGAGAAAACCCACGCAGGCACGGGGAGAACATGCAAACTCCACACAGGCGGGGCCGGGGATTGAACCCCGGTCCTCAGAACTGTGACGCAGACGCTCTAACCAGTCTCCGCCAAGCCAAGGAACATATTTTACAATTGAAAAATTTCATGGCACACCAACAAACAAAAATGTCACAAAAAGTGGATACATTAATTCCTGTATTTACTTCCTGCAATCTAATAAAAGACCATTAAATTGTTCTGTCTGTCACTATGCCTCACTGGCATAAAGAGAGGAACAAAGACACATTATTTATTGTAAATATAATTTTTGGAACAATTAAGTACACAAATATATACAGTAAATGAACAAGTCATTTAAATAGACACATTCCTCCATCTTGTGATCGGATCGGTGATCGGTGATCGTTTTTTTAAACTCGCTGATCGGGAGTTTCAATTTTTGGGTGATCGACCCAAAAATCCTGATCGTGTAAAGCATATTAAAAAGTATGAAGACAAAGCAGTCAATGCCTCTGATGAGCTGAGGTGGGTAGGAACGCGCTACATTTACTCCGTTACATTTACTGAAGTAGCCTTTTGGATAAATTGTACTTGTCAGAGTAGTTTTAATTCATCATACGTTTTATTTTTACTTGAGTATTTATGTTAAGAAGGAACAGTACTTTTCTCCGTTACAATGAACTCGCTACTTTTATATATCAATTATTGTGTGCGTGTTCTATTTTTAGACTTCGCCTTCGACTTCCGCATTGGGCGCTGTTTGCACCAATCCAACACAAACACTTCTGTCATTTGAATCCAGTTAACCAATCAAATGGCACAAGGCTCCCACATGACCCTACACAAAACCTTCGAGGGCCAAACAAAGTGACTCATACTGGCGGGGGGAAATCCACTGCATGACTCCGAAAAACAACAGCTTTGGCATGCATGGTAGTCTTAAATTGTGACCGCCCAAACTTGAATATTTTAGCCCACACTTGAGAAAACACTTTGCGGTAAGTTGCAGATGTTCTTGTTGTTGTTTTGGTTGTGCAACATTAGCTCAATTTTACGGTCATAAGTCGGTGTAAAACATGCCTCTATTGGGTACATTCTGTCATCTCTCTCTTGCTCGCTTTGACATGCACACATACACATGTGCACATGCGCGCGCACACACACACACGCACGCACACACGATCAATTACTGGTCAACAAACAGCTTCTTTATTCAGTCATTTAAGTGAATAAAGCAAATCATGTTCCTATAAGGCATGCATGTGTTTTAAAAATTTAAATGGTGGCAGCCTGGCAGGTGTGTGTAGACTCCCATTTAACATGAGTTTGAATGCGATTGGTTACTCCTGAACACAGCCACATGCCAGTTTCTGTATAAGTGGGATTGCGCCCTTGTGCAACCAAATTTATTTCATTATAATTTTATTTAAACTTGACCAGTTGAGACAGAACATCTCTTTTGCAATGGTGACCTGCACAAGATTTTTTTCAGTTTATTTTCACCTCTCCTCTCAAAAAGAAGAAACAACGTTTTTGTCACATTAATGGTGGAAAAACTTTTTAAATTATTGATTTTGGTCTAAATGATTTTACATCACAAAAACCCGGCATTTGAACAGGGGTGTATAGACCTTTTTAGACAGTTTGTTATTTTATAAATATTTTATTTATGTTTTAGATGAAGTGATATTGTTCAGCAGTATGTGAATTCGTACATTCATATTTTAATTTGTTATTTTTATTTTATTTGATGTTCATGCTGATTTAAGCAGTTTTTTACTTAGTACTTTCTTACTCTTACTCAAGTAATTATTTGGAGGTCTACTTTTTACTTTTACTCGAGTCACAACAAGCCGTGGTTCACTGCCAAACTTAAACAACTTCGCCAAGCTAAGGAGGACGCATATCAAAGCGGGGACAGGGCCCTGTATAATCGAGCTAGAAACCAGCTGACTAAAGAAATTGACATTGCAAAGAGGAGCTATGCAGCAAAGTTGGAAAAACAGTTTAGCGCTAATGACTCTAAATCAGTCTGGCATGCATTCCAATCGCTGACCAATTACAAGCGACGATCACCCCAAGCTGAGAACAATAGTACACTAGCCAATGATTTGAAAACCTTCTACTGCAGATTTGAAAAGGACACTTTCACACTTTGAATGTCTCGTGCTGGACCATCTCAAGAGCGTCACAGGTCCCCTGCTGGACCCCCTGCAGTTTGCCTACTGAGCAAACAGGTCCGTGGATGATGCAGTCAACATGGAACTGCACTTCATCCTAGAACACCTCAACAGCGCAGGGACCTACGCGAGGATCCTGTTAGGGGACTTCAGCACAGCGTTCAACCAATCATCCCTGAACTCCTTTCCTCCAAGCTTCTCCAACTCAGCGTCTCGCCTGGCATCTGCCAGTGGATTTACAGATTTCTGACGGGCAGGACACAGCAGGTGAGGCTGGGGGAGGCCACCTCATCCACACGCAGCATCAGCACTGGGGCATCCCAAGGTTGTGTCCTCTCTCCGCTGCTCTTCTCTCTCTACACGAATGACTGCACCTCAGCGCACCCAACTGTCAAACTCCTGAAGTTTGCAGATGACACCACTGTCATCGGCCTCATCAAAGACGGTGACGAGTTTGCATATCGACAGGAAGTGGAGCGGCTGGAGCTGTGGTGCGGCCGACACAACCTGGAGCTGAACACGCTCAAGACTGTAGAGATGATCGTGGACTTCAGGAGGCATCCTTCACCACAGCTGCCCCTCACGCTGTCCAGTTGCCTTGTGTCAACCGTCGAGACCTTCAAGTTCCTGGGAATTACAATCTCTCAGGACCTGAAGTGGACGATTAACATCAACTCCGTCCTCAAAAAGGCCCAGCAGAGGATGTACTTCCTGCGGCTTCTGAGGAAACACGGCCTGCCACAGGAGCTGCTGAGGCAGTTCTACACAGCGGTCAACAAATCAGTGTTCTTCCATCACAGTCTGGTTTGGTGCTGCTACAAAAAAGGAAAACTCAGACTGCAACGGACAATCAAAACTGCTGAAAAGATTGTCGGTACCCCCCTACCCACCCTTGAGGACCTGCACGCTGCCAGAACTAAGACAAGAGCATGCAAAATCCTCTCGGACCCTCCACATCCCGGTCACCAGCACTTCCAGCTCCTTCCCTCAGGTAGGCACTACCGATCAATGCAAACTAAAACTAGCAGACATTCCAACAGCTTCTTCCCTCTTGCCATCAACTTCTTAAACAGCTAACCTACAATTCCATTGCAACATGCTGCCATTTTTTTTTTTTTTTGTCTCCAGTTTGTTGTCACATTTCTGTCGGACCAATTATACACTACTCGTGCACTCACTGTAGTAGTCACGCAACGCTGCACTATTTGCATATCTGTTGTTGACCAATACTGGCCACTCATGCCAGAGTAGCATCTGCACCACTTGCACACTGACTGTAGAGTATCTGCAACATTTGCACAATCAACATTGTCCCAGATTATCGCGTGACTAGTTACTTTAAACTTGCATACACTCCTTGAAGTCTCGGCGCCCTTTGCACAATGGTCATTGGTTATTAAATGTGCTCGGGATGGTGCAGTGAAACACTCAACAGACTTCGATGCAAGTGGTGTGGGTTCTCACTCTGGGAGTAGTCCACCTGTCGCTGGAAGTTTGATGGGATCAGCTCGAGCACCCTGCAACTCTAGACTCCAGGATAGAAAATGGATGGAACTAAGTTTGTGTGCCTCTTTTTTAAAATGCATTTTAATTAGAACGTCTGCCTCACAGTTTTGAGGGCCGGGGTTCAAATCACCGGTACTCCGGTTTCCTCCCACTTCCCAAAAACATGCATGGTAGGTTGATTGAAGACTCTAAATTGCCGTCGGTGTGAATGTGAGTGTGAATGGTTGTTTGTTCTATGTGCCCTGCGATTGACTGGCGACCAGTTTAGGCTGTACTCCGCCTCTCGCCCGAAGTTAGCTGGGATAGGCTCCAGCACGCCCGCGACCCTAGTGAGGAAAAACGGTAGAGAAAATGGCTGGATGGATGGATGGAGAAATTCTTTGCTGCCCTGCAATTGTCTGGCGACCAGTTAAGGGTGTACCCCGTCTCTTGCCCAAAGTAGCTGAGATAGGTGCCAGCACATGCGCAACCCTAGTGAGGATAAGTGGTTCAGAAAATGAATGGATGAATGCAATTTCTTTGTTGTCCAAGTCACAACCATTCATTTTCCATACAGCTTAGTTCATGAAAAAAAAAAATAATTACACAAGGTACTTTAAAAGGTGTCCCTGATGAGTTGGCTTCTACATTAAGTGTGCGACCTTGCTGATATTTCTACCCCACTCAGATTTCCCTGTCAGAATTGGCCTGACTGCCTCAGAATTTACTTTTAGCCTTTGAAATTGAGTTGAGGAACAAGGAGTAGAGGTGGAAGCCATGCATTTGAAGGTGAAGGCCCTAGAAAGATTTACCAGGTTCAGTTTTTCAGCCATTTGCTCACTCTCTTGTCATGTACTGTGTTTTGGTAGACTGTGGGGTGATTAGTGTGGGGCCGGCAATTAGCTCTCGAGTGTATTTAAGGTATTAAAGAATGTTTGTTTTTATTTTACCAGAAGTAATTGATTTTGTGTAACAGTACTTCTGTGATTTTGAGTTTGCCATTTTTTTGTATTGATAGATATTTGTTTTCAAGTTCAGAAAAAGTACCATGCTTTTATTTTGAAGGGATTGGAATGCCAGTTATGCACTCTCCTAAACAGCAGGTAGTGACCAAACAACAGACTACAGCCCGCATTAAGGCAAGTGGTCATGTTGCATTCTAAACAAATGTTCCAGTATGTACATTGCTGTGTCCCCAAGATTATCTTTTTGGTTTTTATTTTGAAATTCAACCACTTGCGTGGTAAAGGGAATCATTTTCTCTATACATCACACTCTTTTATCCATCCATCCATTGTCTTCCGCTTATCCGAGGTCGGGTCACAGGGGCAGCAACCTCAGCAGGGAAGCCCAGACTTCCCTCTTCCCAGCCACTTCCTCTACCTCTTCCGAGGGGATCCCGAGGTGTTCCCAGGCAAGACGAGAGACGTAGTATCTCCAGCGTATCCTGGGTCGTCCCCGGGGTCTCCTGGTCGAGCCCGGAACACCTCACCAGGGAGGCGTCCAGGAGGCATCCTAAACAGATGCCCGAGCCACCTCATCTGGCTCCTCTCAATGCGGAGGAGCAGCTACTACTCTGAGCCCCTCCCGGATGACCGAGCTTCTCACCCTATCTCTAAGGGAGAGCCGGGACACCCTGCGGAGGAAACTAATTTCGTCCGCTTGTATCCGGGATCTTGTTTTTTCGGTCACGACCCACAGCTCGTGACCATAGGTGAGGGTAGGAACGTAGATCGACCAATAAATAGAGAGCTTCGACTTTCGGCTTAGCTCCTTCTTCACCACAGCAGTTCCTAACTTTTATGGACAGAATTTCTAGGCGCAGCCGAGGCGTAGAGAGGGTCTTGTTTGGTGGCCTCTGTATTGCAACTCTGCTTTTTGCAGATGATGTGGTTCTGTTGGCTTCATCAGGCCGTGATCTCCAACTCTCGCTGGAGTGGTTCGCAGCCGAGTGTGAAGCGGCTGGGATGAGAATCAGCACCTCTAAATCTGAGACCGTGGTCCTAAGTCAGAAAAGCGTGGAGTGCCCTCTCCAGGTTGGGGATGAGATCCTTCCCCAAGTGGAGGAGTTCAAATATCTTGGGGTCTTCTTCATTCTTTTATTAAAATTGAATTTGTGTCTATTGCCGCACTATTTTTTAATACAGTATGTCAGGTACAAACTGCAATATGTTTTCTTTAAAACTCACTGCCATTGATGGTTATATAAGTCGAATATCAATTTTAACTGTGAGGGCTGGCAGTGGCTGAGTTAAATAAATTTGGGTCATGGCTTGTCTGTGAGGAGTCATGGTGTGTCCCAAAGCCAGACCAGTTGAGAACCACTGGTACACATAGGATATATATGTTATGGAGTTAGATCTTATTCAAATCAAATAAAAAGAGAAGAACGAGCTTGGTCGCCATCTCCTTCTACGAGCAGAAGCAAAATCCAATGCGTGGAAAAAAACAAGTGTCCTTTGCTTTAAGGCAATTTAACCATTTTAATTCATGAAAGCAGCAATTCCTTCTTTGAGTATGTAGTGCATAGACATAACGCCTAAATTACAAACAGCCTTGCCATTAAGCCATTACCCAAGGACCGTTTATAAGGAGCTTTTAGATTATGTATGTTGCTTTTATATCTTTTTTATATAACTATACTTATATTACATTAATCTGTGCATTCATCAAGTCGATGTAGCCACCAGGCCAAGGAGCCAAAATACACAAATACCAGGCAACTAAACAATTTACTTGGATGTGTAATTTCACACTTGATGGGTAGGCAGGCACTCCATTGACCCAACTATTTGTATACATGAAATTGACTCTCAGGCCTTTTGTTTGATTGCACTACTCTTTCAGCTTGTTTGTTGCCATTTTTGGCTATGTACAGATTGTAATTTTGTAAGTTTTTGTTGTTTCTTTTCTGTTTATTTTTCACCACAATATATTTAAATATCATTTCTTGTCATTAGTATAAAATATAAATTTATTATTTTTTTTCAACCCTTAAAATTTCAGTTTGTATGCACAATGCAAAGCTTGGGGTGGCATGGCACAGAGGGTAAGCGTACGCCCTGAAAATGGAGGGTCACCAGTTCGTATCTCTGCCCAAGTGTATGGATAAGACACTTAGGGCCAAACCCATATCTACCCCTTAGCCCCTTCCCTTATTATTGCCAGTTCCCCTTAGCCCTTCGTTTGGAGGGCCAAGATGAAGGGGTAAATGGCCCAAGGAATTGGGATGACACATCAACACCCCTTACCTCCTGCTGTCTGTGTCGTCGGCAGACGCAACAATTGTTTACATTTTCAAGATGCCATCTTGTGTCAAATAAATGTTACTATCATAAATTGGATTTTTATTCAAATTTGTCTGTTTATGCAGATTCTAAAGGTGACTGGTATTTTAAAATTGTTTATAATGTTTCCTAGCATGTGGCATTTCTATATTTTATCTTGATCTACTCGATAAATATTTGTCTAAAAGGAACATATTTTGACAAACTGACTTTATGGCCTAATGTCGGGGAATAAATAACACCAAAAACAGTCATCATAAAACACATAACCAAACATTTGTAAATACGCAAAAAAATAAAATATCCCAAACAGAATAGAATACAAAAGAACTTCATGGTTACTGTCACAGGAACAATTCTTAACAGTGAGGCATCTCATAATTTGCAGCATTGAGATAAAACAGAAGCACATAATTATCTAAAAGAGACTTAAAGAATATACTCTACAGTTATTGACATTTGCAGGAACTTCCCTAGCTACCGTGGTTGCTGTGTCCCCACCAGGAAAAAAAACCTATCAGGATATGGAAGGTTCCCCCTGGATAATTTTGTTCCTCCTGGCAGGTAGGGTCTTCCTAGAGCTACCGTGAACTCTTGAGGGGGCGGGCTGTGCTGACGAATGTTGATTGTTTGACAAAACTCTGTAGGCATTTACTTTTTCATTCATGGAGCCGCCATTATGCAGTGTTACGCAGGGCTTGAAGTAAAATGGCTGGCCGGCGGTGACACTCCAGTCAGTTGCGAGGGGGGGAAAAAAAACAAAAAAACTCTGATCACAAATAAATATTTGCAATGTACAGTCTGTTTTTTTTTTCATGCTAACAGATTCACAGATATCAAATTCAGACATGGTGTCTGCTAAAATCCTGGAGAACACGAATGAGTACCCAACTGTGAAATCTGTCATTATACATACAGGGGCCCTGGATGTTGTTAAGCAGCAATCAGAGGTACTGAAGCGAGATTTCATTGATCTCCTAACAAAAGTGCAATGTTTGGATGCTGAGGTTTTCATAATGTGGACCTCTCTCAATGGTACGATTTGGAGATGAACGTTTCAGTAGGCTCAGTCAATTAAATAAGTGGATCAAAGAAGTGTGTAATGCACTATCCGTGAGTTTCATTGACAATTTCTGCGTTTTCTTTGGGAGCGCAGACATCTTTACAAGGCAGACGGTTTCTGTCTAAATAGACAAGGGGTTAAGTAATTAGCTGCCAACATTTTTTACTGTGTACATCATTCAACGGCCCGAAAGGAAAACATTGGCCTTGTTGACACGGCTAAAGGACAAAAAGATACAGTTCTTCCCAAACAATCGGAGGAACAAGAGATAAGGCGACACAAGGCGCAGATGGATTCATCACAGTCATCCAAACATCCATCGGAGGAGCGAATGAGGAATGAGATGAGGCAGCACTTTGAATCTCGCACACCCCTCCCTGCCCCATTGGAGCAAAGCCCAATGCAAAACTCACTCTCTACTAGCCTAAATGCCCTGTTAGCTGTGACGGACAGGATGAAGGCTATTGTCAATATTGGAATCCAGCGCACACTACGCCAAGAACGTCCTCCCAACCCCCCTCGCCTGAAACCACCGTCCGGTAAGATGCGAAGGGCCCCTCCTCCACACGAACAATCTTATCTGCAAATCTGACTGATATCTGCAGGGTCTTTTCCAGAATAAGTGAGACGCGTATGGAGATCAGGCATTTTTCATCCCTGTAATTGCAAGGGACAGAAAGTTGGTCAAAGAAATACGGCAGAAAAAAAGTAGAAGTAAAAACTTAGTGAGGATAAAATGTGTATCTATAAAATCATTGTCTCCAGTTATCTCTGCGAGACTAGCTCTTTTCAATATCAGGTCACTGGGTAATAAATCAATGTTGATTAATGACATCATTACAACCTATGATCTGGAATTTTTGCTACTAAATGAAATGGGGCTAACAGAGAGTAGCTGTAATACCATTTTCAATGAGGCAACACCAGCAAATGTTAATTTTATCAACAAGTGTTGAATAGGGAAAAAAGGTGGCGGTATTGTTGTTACTGTATTTTTAAGTCATTATTTCAGTGTAAAGAAATTATACTGGGTGACTTTAGCTCTTTTGAATATCTCTGTTTTTCAGTTAAAGGTGACCCAAAAGTTATTATTTTAATAATTTATAGACCTCCAAGATACAATAGAAAATTTATGGAGGATTTTTCAGAACTGCTGTCAGTTATTTGTACTGACTACAACTACTTTGTTATAACCGGAGACTTTAACATTCATGTTGACAATAACATGGAAAAAAAATCTAAAGAACTCTGCTATACGAGACACATTTGACCTCTCTTAACATATTAAGAGTCCAACCCACACTCAAGGTCACATCTTAGACCTGGTCATCTCAAAGGATGTTGAAATTCTATCAATTGACATTAAGGATATGGCTATTTCTGACCATTTTTGTGTATTATTTGAATTACAGATTCTTCCAAAATTTCAGACAACCTCTATGTCTATTAAGAAAAGGTACATAAATGAGAGAACTGCCACTAAGTTTATGGAGACTATAGCTGTGCCACAAATTGTGACTGCTGAGACAGTTGATGATCTTTTGGATAATTTCACCTGGAAAATCTCAAATGTCATGAATGCTGTCGCTCCTAGTAAAACCAAGACTATCTTGAGGCGACCTAGAACACTGTGGTGGAGCACAATGATGGTAAAGACTAAAAACTAAACTCCAAATGACTATGACCTCTACAGACAGAGTCTTTATAATTTTAACCAAGAGTTAGTCAGGGCTAGACAGCAACACTTTTCTGAAATCATCAGTAAGAACTTCAAAAATACTCGCACTCTGTTTGCTGTAGTTGTGTTTGTAAGCTGTTTTTTTTTATTTGTTTTTAAATGCTTTTAATCATGTAAAGCACATTGCGTGACCTTGTGTATGAAAGGCGCCATATTAATACATTTGCTTTGCTTTGCTTTACCCTGATTTAATAAGTGCGATAGAAACACAAACCACATGGGCCACAGGAACCTTTGGCTACCAGGAACTCAAAGTTCCTGGGCTGGTTGGTGGAAAAACCCCTTAATGTCCCTCAGGTGAGTTGTTCCTGGTATTCTAATGGCTGGCTACCTTTTAAAAGGAGGCTCAGGACCAACCGTTTAAGTTTAGCTTTTATCTGTTTCTGAAAACCATTTTATACCTTATTTGTTTTTTATTCCATGTTCCCCCCACTTAGTGATGCTTTTTTAGTTTGAAAGGTGCTATGTTTGGAAGTGTTGAAAGTAAAGTTTAAGGATGGGGCGATAGGGTGGAAGGTATGAGAGAAAAATGCACACAAAAATAATGATACAATTAGTAGTCTCCTTCTTAATGATATTGAAGATAATTATAATAATAAGCAATTATGATGGAGAACAGGACTTTATTTGTCTCCCATTTTGTGGTCTACCACCAAAGAAATGCGTTGTCTGGTGATCTGTAGAAAATGAGCACACATCTTTATTCTCCAAATCGTGCGTGTGTGTGTTTGTGTGTGTGTGTGTGCGTATATGTGGTGGTGGTGGGGGAATGTTAACTATCTTACTTAGTGATGCCTCCTGTGTAAGAGCTTGTTTTTCCATGTGGATGTGCAGGCTTTAACAGCTCTTTAGCACCTTACTGATGACAGTGGAAAGAGGAGGCAATGAGAGGTGAGTGTCATCTTTTGGAATGCTGCCAGCTTTGCAAAAGCAGTATAGTTCTGAGGGTGTCATTGAGTGTGGGCTGAGGTGGGGGATAATGATAGTCTGATGATTAAATAACTGGAGGTTATTTTATCAGTGACTGTGCACTTCATACCTTGCTGTGATGCTTTATGTCAAAATGCAAAAGCAGTGGTAAAAGCCATTCAGCATCTCAGGAAAACGATGACTGCTGATGATTTTTTCCCTCTCCATGAGCACAGAAACTATGGCTGAGGATATGCCGCCCTCGTAAAAGCAGGCAGGAGATCCCCTCTACTTATTCGTCTTAGATGGTCAGATGATGATCCTGTTGTTATTACAATCCTGACAAAACAGTGTTATTTTATGAATTCCTACACAATCAACTCACTTTTACAAATTGGACCCGTACGAGCTCTTCTCAAGAGAGAGAAAAAAAGAACTGAACTTGGGACATTGTGCCTCTAGCTACAAAGAATAAAGAGTCTCCAAAACCATCCCCATTCAACTCGTCATTAACATGACCTGGATGAGTGACATTTTAGGGTTATGGTTATCATTACGGAATCTCTGGCATGCATGCCCTACATTTTAATTATGACTTGTGCAAAGGTAATGGGATTTTTGATTACCATTTCTTAGTTGGTGTTTTTGGTATGTGAAAGATTTCACAAAAACTACATGATTGATTTCCATGAAACGTGGAGGCCTGGAACAAATATGAAAAAAAACAAAAAACGCCAAATTTCAAATCCAGAATAAAAATGTTGGAGGAGTTTTTTTTAGTTTCTTCACTAAGTTGAGTCAAATGCATCAATACAAATGCTGAGTCCCAGCAGTGCAATCTTGATACAGAAAATAGCATGTTACCAATAATTTCGACAAATAAATTTGATGCCTCTCCATGATCTTTTTACTTTTGTTAGTTGGATTTATTTTCTTATGTTTACTGTTTTTTTCACCACAGAACCATTCACCCTGGACAATAATCACACATGTTAAGGTTTAATTGCAGTGGAGGGCAGTGTGTTTCAAACCTGGGTCTTCAGTGACCTAATCCACTGCTTAATAACACAATCACCTTGCAAAAAAATTTACAAAAATGTTATATAACTATGTGTGGCATTAAAGAAGAGACTGAGACATATCAAATATTTGAGGATAATTACCCTTACTACAACCCTAATTCCAATGAAGTTGGGACGTTGTGTTAAACATAAATAAAAACAGAATACAATAACTTGCAAATCATGTTCTACCTATATTTAATTGAATACACTACAAAGACAAGATATTTAATGTTCAAACTGATAAACTTTATTGTTTTTAGCAAATAATCATTCACTTCAAATTTTATGGCTTCAACACGTTCCAAAAAAGCTGGGACAGGTGGCAAAAAAAGACCGAGAAATTTGAGGAATGCTCATGAAACACCTGTTTGGAACATCCCACAGGTGAACAGGCTAATTGGGAACAGGTGGGTGCCATGATTGGGTAAAAAAGGAGCTTCCCTGAATTGCTCAATCATTCACAAGCAAAGCTGGGGCGAGGTTCACCTCTTTGTGAACAAGTGCGTGAGAAAATAGTCGCACAATTTAAGGACAATGTTCCTCAACGTACAATTGCAAGGAATTTAGGGATTTCATCATCTACGGTCCATAATATCTTCATAAGGTTCACAGAATCTGGAGAAATCACATGTAAGCGGCAAGGCCGAAAACCTACATTGAATGCCCGTGACCTTCGATCCCTCAGGTGGCACTGCATCAAAAACCGACATCAATGTGTAAAGGATATCACCACATGGACTCAGGAACATTTCAGAAAACCAATGTCAGTAAATACAGTTTGGCGCTACATCTGTAAGTGCAACTCGAAACTCTACTATGCAAAGCAAAAGCCATTTATCAACAACACCCAGAAACGCCGCCAGCTTCTCTGGGCCCGAGCTCATCTAAGATGGACTGACGCAAAGTGGAAAAGTGTTCTGTGGTCTGACGAGTCCACATTTCAAATTGTTTTTGGAAATTGTGGACGTCATGTCCAAAGAGGAAAAGAACCATCCGAACTGTGATGGATGCAAAGTTCAAAAGCCAGCATCTGTGATGGTATGGGGCTGTGTTAGTGCCAATGGCATGGGTAACTTACACATCTGTGAAGGCACCATTAATGCTGAAAGGTACATACAGGTTTTGGAGAAACATATGGTGCCATCCAAGCACCTGCCCCTGCTTATTTCAGCAAGACAATGTCAAACCACATTCTGTACGTGTTACAACAGCGTGGCTTCATAGTAAAAGAGTGCAGGTACGAGACTGGCCTGCCTGCACTCCAGACCTGTCTCCTATTGAAAATGTGTGGCGCATTATGAAACGTAAATATGACAACGGAGACCCCGGACTGTTGAACAGCTGAAGCTGTACATAAAGCAACAATGGGAAAAAATTCCACCTACAAAGCTTCAACAATCAGTGTCCTCAGTTCCCAAATGTTTATTGAATGTTGTTAAAAGAAAAGGTGATGTGACACAGTGGTAAACATGACCCTCTCCCAGCTTTTTTGGAACGTGTTGCAGCCATAAATTCTAAGTTAATGATGATTTGCTAAAAACAATAAAGTATATCAGTTTGAACATTAAATATATTATCTTTGTAGTAAATTCAATTAAATATAGGTCGAACATGATTTGCAAGTTTTTATTTATGTTTAAAACAACGTCCCAACTTCATTGGAATTGGGGTTGTAATAGCGGCTCTTGTTCAGGCTATTTTTGCACTTTCCCCACACTTCCACTTCTCAGACTGAATCCATGATAATAGTTTGGTCGAGCTCTTTGTCGTTTAGTTTAGTCACGTCCAGCCCTTTGCCGTCACAGCGTGCTACTGTGTCTGAAGGTTTTAAATGCTACGCACGGCTACCCCAAAGCACCGTTTTTGAGTCTTAACTGAATTTATATATCCCTTTATTTTGTTGCACTCAGTTTATATTTCCATGAATTCCAATATGTTTGATTGTGTTTAATTTATTTGTATTGTGTTCCATGTGTTTTTTTCTTAGATTCATTATTTTATTTGCTAACATAATATTGCGCACTATCAGAGGGAGCCTGCTGAGAGTCACTGATTTAGAAACTACTACAATGCTATCACTACAGTATATGGCATCTTGGTGTCAAGGAACTATGTTGAAATGAGTTGAGGCGCTTCATTTAGTGCTTTGCTGCCATACTGTGGCATCTATAGGCAGTTTTAAACCTTTTGGGAGGAGGCGTCAATTACTCGTATTTGCAGCAGGGCTTGGTCCTTTTATTTTAACAGTGGAACCTCGAACCTTGTTCGGTTTAAAAAAACAGAACTCAACTGCTGAAATACACACAGGTCCTCATTAGATCCTTACGAGAACTTGGTTCAGCAAATGTCTGATTGAACTTACTGCATATGTGCAATTGTTTTGCCTTTTTGTGACCGAAGCACTATGGGGTGCCGTTTGTAAAGTGGCTCGCTCTGAAAATAACAGCAACATTTTGTCACGGGTCCGAAATCCTCCTGCTCTTCTTAAAAGTGACGGCTAAACACTAAAAGTACATGTCAAATAAGGTTCTTCTAAACGTGTTTGTTATTTCATGTAGTTATTATAACTATAATCTGTGTCCACGAATCCATTTCCCCAGATAAGATGCTTTTTATGTTATTTTTGGGGGGCTCTAGACACAGTCTGATCTTGAGCTTTTATTTTGGTACTTCCACCTGACGGCAGTTTGGATTTGCACTTTAGCTAAATATTTAGTTCCAACCGAAACATTTAGCTTCAACATTTATATTTAGATATATAGTTAACATATATATATATACACACACACAAATGTTTAATCTATATCTAAATATTAAAAAAAAAAATATATATATATTTTTTAAAATATTTAGATATAGATTAAACATTTGTGTGTGTGTGTATATATATATATATATATATATATATATATATATATATATATATATATATATATATATATATATATAAGCGTCACAGTGGCCGACTGGTTAGAGTGTCTGCCTCACAGTCCTGAGGAGTGGGTTTCAATCAAATGGTTGTTTGTTTCTATGTGCCCTGCGATTGGTTGGCAACCAGTTCAGGGTGTACCCTGCCTCCTGCCCGATGATAGCTGGGATAGGCTCCAGCACGCCCGCGACCCTCGTGAGGAGAAGCGGCTCAGAAAATGGATGGATGGATATATAAATAACATTTATCTATATATTAAACATTTGCATTCAACATTTAGATATACATTTAGTAATAGATTTATCATTTAGATATAACATCTAACATTTAGAAATGTACTTCACAGTTAGATATAGATTTAACATATTGATATATATTTCCCATTTAGATTTAACATTTATATTTAGCATTTAACATTTAGCTAAAAATTTAACATTTACATTCAACCGTTCATTTCCATATATATTTACCATTTAGAATTAACATTTCATATTTAGATATAGGTGACTGATGGTGTAGTGGTACACTCACCTGACTTTGGTGCGGGCAGTGTGGGTTCAGTTCCCACTCAGTGATGGTGTGAATGGTTGTCTGTGTCTATATGTTCCCTGTGACTGACTGGCGACCAGTTCAGGGTGTAGTCTGACTTTTGCCCAAAGTCAGCTGGGATAGGCTCCAGTGCCCTGTGACCCTAAGGATAAGCGGTGTTGAAAATGGATGGATGGGTGCATGGACATTTAGATATATATTTAATATTTTAACATTTATATATATATATATATATATATATATTTAATATTTAGATTTAAGTTTTATGTTTAGATATATAGTTAACATCTAGATTTAAGATTTATATTTAAATTTACATTTACAGTTATGATTTAGTTGCAACATTTAATATTTGGATTTAACAATAGAGTTGACAAATATAGTTCTAAATGTGCAGAAGAGTGAGTCTCAAAAATTCACACCCGTTTCACTGTTTGAAACTAAATGCGACAAAATGTTGCAGTTATTTTCAGAGGGAGCCGCTTTACAAACAGCACCCCATATAAAGCGCACTCACATACAAAGGAGTAAGACTGCATTACATCACCATACACATAAATTATTTAGTTTAGTTTAATGTTTTATAGTTTTATGTTTGAAAATGGTTAACACTTTTCTACACTTTTACATTTTTAATTAATGTCTCTCTGAGATTACAGCCAACTTTAATCCTGTTCAATCGAAGCAGCTCCTCTCATTCCCTAAATTGCTGCACGTGAGTGATGCACTGACTGACTTAAACACATTTTCCCGAGTCCAGGTGGTTGAAGTGTGAAAAGTACCTTTAAACGGAACTGCAAGCAGACCTCCATGGACATATAATGAAAAGTTGGCTAGGGAGGAGATCACAGATCTCAATCAAATTTACCAAATTTGCGTTAGACCATGTGCGCCAAAAGTTAGACATGGTCTGAGCAGGCATAAGTTCAGACTGACTTTCAGCCACCAAATTGTTACATGTGCCAAGCAGATGTCAAAGGAGACACGCTCGTTGGCAAGAACGGTCTGCCAAATTGGCAAACGTGCAGCAAGCTTCGCGCTTACATGAAAATCAAGATACAGCAGTTTTTGCGCTCCATTGCAGATGTGCAGTTGATGAAAATAGAGCCCTTAATGCTGAATGTGTGCCTGAGAGAGAGAGAGAGAGAGAGAGAGAGAGAGAGACCCTCTAACGAGCTCACTTTGCATTGTATATGGGGGGGATTTGCGTGTTTTGGTACGAGAGTTGGATGAGTGAATTAGTTGTTGATGGAAAACTAATGTTAAACATCTAACATAATGTTAAACATCAAACATCAGTAGAGTACATGCACCCGCATCCCCGCTGATGCTCACTCTGGATGAGGGCCAGGCAGGGATCTTCATTCGACTCTACCGGGGCACCAAATGTGCTCCAAAGCTTCCCGGAGACAACCTTTCATCCTTGACGGAACATGACGAACATGAAAGTGGGAGGAAACATGCTGGCATTAGTGGTAAACCGCAGACCGAAATATGATGCGCCTTTCAGCCTCCATGACTCAGCAGCTCAGACCCCCCCCCAAACAGAAGCTGTGATAGACTGTAATAAGACTTGGAAGACTTAAATTTGGAAGAAAAAAATGGCTAAACTGGGCTGCTATGGCCGCTAGGAACATAATGTAAATGTAGCATTACTAGCAATGTTTTCTCCGCACTTTATATGGCATACTATTTATAGAAAAAGATGACAGTGACGGAGAATGCAATTAACTCTGTTTTAGATGCCAATAAACGTATCCCAAACATCTGATTTTGTCCCCAATAACGAGCTTTAGAAGCTCAAACTCCTTACGGGTAAGTGATATTTTATAGTATTGATTATTATGTGGGCGGCACGGTGGTCGACGGGTTAGAGCGTCTGCCTCACATTTCTGAGGACCGGAATTCAATCCCCGGCCCCGCCTGTGCGGAGTTTGCATGTTCTCCCCGTGCCTGCGTGGGTTTTCCGGTTTCCTCCCACATCCCAAAAACATGCATGGTAGGTTGATTGAAGACTAAATTGCCCGTAAGTGTGAATGTGAGTACAAATGGTCGTTTGTTTCTATGTGCCCTGCGATTGGTTGGCTACCAGTCCAGGCCTCCCGCCCAAAGATAGCTGGGATGGGCTCCAGCACTCCCGTGACCCTTGGGAGGATAAGCGACTCAGAAAACGGATGGATGATTATTATGTACCATGCAGCAGTACTGAGCTGTCTGATCAGTGATGAGAGTTTAAGGGCCACTGGGCACAGGCACCATCAGACTTTCACAATAACGAGTAATTTTGCCTTGATATGAGTGATTCATTTTATGATAACATCTTAAGGTGTTTTATTACAAAAACAATTATTTTATTACCACTCACTGCCCACCCCAGTTTAGATCTTTGCCTGTCACACACCATTTTTGCAGGTTCCCTGGGTACCACGCAGTGACAAATTCTGTCTGTACCTACTGTACATTGAAGTAGATAGGATGTGTGATTAATGTACACATTTTTATCTATTTACATAATACTAAACAAGATACACTTCGTTACAGTGGTGTAAGTCAATGGCCTATTTCTTGAATGTAATTTTCTAACAGATTTCTGCACACATGCATAATTTTCTGTAAATAAACAACAATGGAAAAACTATGCGCATATAGTTCTAGATGCCTATCTTCCTAATTTATTAGGCAGCCCTGTGAAAAATCAATGTCGTATAATCCAACAGCTCAACCAAAACTCTTCCCTTAAGGAGAATTATAATGTTTTTTTACCAATCGTTTTGGAGAAGGGGTTTCCCAATATTGATATAAGGATATGATGTCCGGAGTTAATTCGTGAGTGAGTGTTTGGGTTAATGTTCTTATGCTCTAAGTTAGTATCTGTATTTCTGTTATGATAATGATCAATCTCCAGCTTCAGTGTACTTGGTGAACTGTATTTGCCAAGTTAAAGAAATATTGTGTGTACTTTGTTACCATCAGCCTAATGTAAAAAAAAAAAAAAAAAAATGAAGAAAATAAAAAAGAAAGAAAAGGAAAAGATCAGTCAGATAACTGTCGTACAAAAAAATCTATGTGCCAAACTAGTTACGATTATGAAGGGGAAAGATACTGTATCTTCCCTCATGTGGTGCTCATAGTCAGAGTGCAGTGAATGTGATGATTTTTCATTTTCTTTCGAAATATGACTCTGCTTATCCTCTACAATCACATCGGTGCAATGTTTCTACCTTAATTCCCCCTCACACACATCCGTAACTGAAGAGATGTACCTTAAAAGAGGGTCAGCTAGCTCATCTGCATCTCATTAAAATCCCACTAAGCTCTAATTACATAGTGTATTAAAATTCAGCTGATGAAATATGATCACATTGTGATACTGTGTTGAACCAGCACAGTAAGTCTGCTAGAAGATGATGATAATGAAGAACAGGGACGTGAAAACATATTTGCCCCATTCCTGAGTTCTGATATTTTTTTTTTTGGCATATTTGTCACACTCAAAGCTTTTATATCATCAAGGCAATTTAATATCTTCATAGACAACCAAATTAAATACAAAAGGCAGTTTCTATATGATAATTTTATTTATTGAAGGGGAATTCTGGGGCGATGTGAAAAGGTAATTGCCTGCCCTTGTTAAATCATAATTGAAAATGGTCCCAGTTTTTGTAAAGATGAGTTCATTTTCACTGGCCACAGCCAGGCATGGTTACTGCCAGATTTGTTCAATCAAGAAATCACTTAAAAGGTAACTGTTAGAAAAACAAAAATATCCTGCACAATCTAAAAAAGAGGCGGCACGGTGGCCGACTGGTTAGAGCGTCAGCCTCACAGTTCTGAGGACCAGGGTTCAATCCCCGGCCCTGACTGTGTGGAGTTTGCATGTTCTCCCCGAGCCTGCGTGGGTTTTCTCCGGGCACTCCGGTTTCCTCCCACATCCCAAAAACATGCATTAATTGGAGACTCTAAATTGCCCGTAGGCATGACTGTGAGTGCGAATGGTTGTCTGTTTGTATGTGCCCTGCGATTGGCTGGCAACCAGTTCAGGGTGTACCCCGCCTCATGCCCGATGACAGCTGGGATAGGCTCCAGCACGCCCGCGACCCTAGTGAGGATAAGCGGCTCAGAAAATGGATGGATGGATGGAATCTAAAAAAGAAATGCATCTTGCCACAATCCAAAGAAATTAAGAACATAAAGGAAAGTGATTGCAATCTATCAGTCAGGAATGGGAAGCAACTGGACCCAAGAGCAGGCGGAGGCAGATGTATAATGATGAAGAGTTTATTGAGGAAAGGTATGGAGGTGGTCCTGGATGCATTGCTTGAGCAACAAGAAGTGGAATGTTGGGTGAATCTTTAAGGACTGTGGAAGCTTCAACTGGATGGAAGTGGCATTGATGATTTTGGTAATTGGGAAAGGGCCAATGAAATGGGGAGTGAGCTTACGGGATTCAGTTCGAAGAGGGAGCTCGTGAGAAGAAAGCCAGACAGATTGGCCCACCTTGTATTCGGACGTCGGAGAGGGATGACGGTCCGCGAGCTGTTTATTGCGTGCGGCGGACATGGTCAATGGCGCTCGGACGTCTTTCCACACTGCCTGGATTCTCCGGAGATGATCCTTGACGGCGGGGACTGCCACTCCCTGCTCCTGTTCTTTGAATAATGGGGGTTGGTAACCATAGCAAGCCATGAATGGGAACATACCGGTAGCGGAACTAGTGAGGGAGTTGTGGGTGTACTCAATCCACGGGAGGAATGAGCTCCAGGAGGAGGGGTTGCGTATAGCAACACAATGGAGGGATGATTCTAGGGATTGGTTTGCCCGCTCCGTCTGGCTGTTGGTCTGCGGATGATATCCTGAGGACAAGCTGGCTGCTGCACCCACCGCTTTGCAGAATTCCTTCCATACCAGGGATGAGAACTGAGGATCTCTGTCAGAGACAATATCGATGGGAATACCGTGGAGTCAAAAGACATGCTGGACAAGGAGGTTAGCAGTTTCGAAGGCGAATGACAGTTTGGGGAAGGGTAATGGACAGATTTGGAAAAGTGATCGACAATAGTGAGATTGATAGGGTTACCTTCAGAAGGTAACGGTCAGCTGCTCTGAATGAAGTCCAGAGCGATATGGGACCAAGGGCGGCTAGGGATAGGCAATGGACGCAGCAGCCCAGCTGGGGGCAGGTGTGAAGACTTCCCTCGGGCACAGACGGAGCAGGCTTGGACGAACTCCCGGGTGTCTTGAACAAGGCAGGGGCACCAGAAATGCTGCCGGATGAGCTGAATGGTGCGGGTAATGCCGGGATGACAGGTGACTTTGGAAGAACGGCAGAGCGTGCGGAATCAGGTACGAAAAGGCGGTTTGGAGGGCCGTCTCTGCATCCGGGTGAGTCTTTTGAGCCTCCTTAACCACCTGTTAAATTTTCCAAGTGGCTGCTCCGACGAAGCATGAGGAAGGAAGGATGGGTTCTGATTCTTCTGGACTGGAGGGGGGTGAGAAAATTCGAGATAGGGCATCTGGTTTGCTGTTTCGGGATCCAGGACGGAAGGAGAGGCTGAAATTAAACCTGCACAAGAAGAGAGCCCAGCAAGCTTGTCGAGGGTTGAGGCGTTTGGCGGTACGGAGGTAGGAGAGATTCTTGTGGTCAGTCCCAATGATAAATGGAAGTTCAGTTCCCTCCAGCCAGTGCCTCGACTCTTCCAAGGCCCACACAACGGCCAGCTGCTCTCGGTTGCAGACGTCGTAGTTCCTCTCGGGAGGGGAGAGGCAACGTGGAAAAAAAGCACATGGGTGGAGTTTCTGGGTCGTGAGGTTCCGCTGCGAGAGGACAGCCCCTGCCCCTGTGTCCGAGGCGTCAACATAGACCACAAATTGGAGGGAGGGGTTGGGGTGGCGTAGGATGGGAGCACTGGTAAAAAGGGTTTTGAGTTGCTCAAAGGCTTGGGATGCTGCCGCGGTACACTGAAAGGGAGACTTGGTGGATGTGAGGCTGGTGATGGGAAGTGCAACCTTGCTGAAATTGCAGATGAAGCGGCGGTAGAAGTTGCTGAATCCAAGGAAACGTTGCAGCCCTTTCCAGGTGGTGGCAATTGGCCAGTCTATGATTGCTTGGATTTTGGCGAGGTCTGGTTACGATTGACCTTTGGCAATAATGTAGCCGAGGAAATGTACGAAGGAGAGGTGGAATTTTCATGTTTCTAGTTTGACGTAAAGACGGTTTTCAAGGAGGCGCTGGAGGACTTGGCGTACGTGAATATGGTGTTCATTTGGGGAGCAGGAAAAAATGAGGATGTCGTCCAGGTAAACAATAACGAACCGCTTTAACATGTCACGGAGAATGTCATTGATGAAGGCTTGGAAGACTGCAGGGGCATTGGTCAATCCGAATGACATGACTAAGTACTCAAAGTGCCTGAGAGGAGTATTGAAAGCGGTCTTCCATTCATCCCTCTCTCAGGTACGGATGAGGTGGTAGGCCTTTCGTCGGTCCAACTTGGTGAATATTTGGGGATCGCAGAGGGGTTCAAATGACGGCTCAATGAGGGGGAGTGGCACTTTGTTTTTAATGGTGATGTCCACGGTAGTGGATACAGGGGCAGAGAGTGGTGTCTTTCTTTGCAACAACAAACAAACAAACAAAAAACGGCCCCTACTGGAGATGAGGAAGGTTGAATGATTCCGAAAGCCAGTGAGTCATGGATATAGTCCTCCATTGCCTTTTTCTCAGGTCGGGAAAGGTTGAAAAGACGGCTGGAGGAAAGAAGGGCCCCCGGCAGCAGACTAATGGCGCAGTGATATGGGCGGTGGGCGGGTAGAGAAACGGCCAGGTTTTTACTGAAAACAGTGGAGAGGTCATGATATTCTTCAGGGACTTGGGAGAGGCCAACGGGCGTGGCAGATGGTGGTGGGTTTCCAGATGGTGGTATTGCAGAACACAGGCAGTGTGAGTGCCAGTGAGGGCTCCATCCTGTTATAGCTAAACGTGTCCATTCTATGGCAGGGTTATGAAGTTTAAGCAAGGGAATACAGAGGACTAATGGGGTTTCACGAGAAGGAATAACAAAAAGAGAAATGTCCTCACGGTGATTTCCAGAGAGAAGCAGAGTGAATATCACTGTTTGGTGGGTGACAGGGGATATGACTTCGCCCTCCAGGGCTGTGACTTTTTTGGGAGAAGGAAGTGGTTGGAGAGGGGTTTGGAGCTCGTGAATTATGGCTTCATGAATGAAACTGTCATCGGCACCAGAATCGATAAGGGCAGTGATGGGTAAGTCATGACCCGAAATTATAATGCAAGCGGGAACGGTCAAGTGGGAGGGAGAGCTAGAGGGAATATATGTTTGGCTCACCAGGACGCTCTCGGGACGCGGTGAGCCTGGTCTCTTGGTCGGAGGGGGCACAAGGAAATAAACTGACCGTATTGACCGCAGTAGATACACAGCCGCTTGATGACACGACGCTGACACTCCTGTGGATCTAACCGTGTCTTTGCAATTTGCATGGGCTCTTCGGTGGCTACGGGGAATGACGGAAGTGCGGAAGACGGTGCGGGAGGTGGATAATAAGCTGATGGCGTGGTGCTCGGAGTGGGAGGGTTTTTGCGCAAGCGAAACCCCCCCTCTCTCGTGTTCGCTCTCGCAGTCTGTTATCCAGACGATAGAAAGGCCGATGAGATCCTCGAGAGAGGAGGGCTCGTCCCGGACCGCTACCTCATCCTTGAGCTGCTTGGAAAGGCCGTGAGAAAAAATTCCCCTATGTGCCGCGTCATCCCACCCACATTCCCCCACCAATAACCGGAACTCAACGGAATATTCCGCTACTGATTTAGCACCCTGCATGAGTGTGAGGAGACGACGGGCGGCTTCTTTGCCCTGAACGGGTGATCAAACACTTTACGGAGTTCGTTGGAAAAGGAATCGAATGAGTGGAATACCGGGGAGGAGTTTTGCCATAAGGAAGTGGACCATTTTACTGCTTTGCCGCGGAGGAGGTTAGTGACATAAGCTACTTTGGATTGTTCGGTGGGATAACTGTATGGTTGAAGGTTGAAAACAAGTGAGAAATTGAGTAAAAATTGGCTACATGCACCTAGGTCCCCAAAGTAGGGCTCGGGCGGCGGGACATGAGGTTCTTTGTACGGGAGGCAGGGTGGCTCTGAAGCTGCGGGCTCGGAAGGCGTACTTACAGGTGGAAGTTTGCATAGCATCGTCAAGGAAAGGAGGCATACTTGTTGTGTGAGGGAGTGTAGAGATTCCATGAGTTCTTGGAGAGTCTTTTCTTGTCTTCCTATGTGGGCTCCTTGGAGAGTGAGTGCGTTCATCAGTGCCTTCGGAGTTGCTGTGTCCACAATGGCCAAAGTATTCTGTCATGTATGGGGAGTAGCTGGACCCAAGAGCAGGCGGAGGCAGATGTAAAATGATGAACAGTTTATTGAGGAAAGGTTATGGAGGTGGTCCTGGGTGGGTTGGCAGTGGGGAGGACAGGTGGGTGGCTGGGTGGCAGGAGTGACGTGGATCAGGAACACGGGAACACTGAGAACAAGGAAACACAGGAGTCAAAAAAGGGAACGAGGAATAGTATGGCTTACTTGGAGGTAAATGGGCTGTGGTACCCCTGGAAGTAACTGCAATACTTTGGTGAGGATTTCCTGGAACAGGCAGGCCGGTATAAAAGCCTGGCTGATTGGAGACAGGTGCTAAAAACAGAGATGGGAGGGGAGAGAGAGAGAGAGAGGACGCAAAGCGCCCTTCAGGCTACAAGAACGGAACTGCATGGCAGTATATGACAAGGAAAAGGTTACAAAGGCATTTTCAAAATATAGTACTCCGGCAAATCACAGTCAGAGCCATAATGCATGAAAGTTACCAGTTAGAAAATACTCTCGTGATCAAATTTGTACATGTGACACGAGTCGAAAGTTTACTTCGTGCATGGTGTGAATGTGGCATTATATCATTTACTGTATTGCTGACAAGGGTGCCACAACCAGTTGATAGATTCAAAGGGAAGAAAATAAATCACATAGGGCCAGATGAGTTTGGCTTCATAGAAAAAAAAAGTCATATAGAAACTGCGCTTAAAATTTACGTGGGTTGTCTTCTTGAGATATAATAAAATAAAATAAAATACAATAAAAATATCTATACTTTTTCATTCATTTTCCGCCGCTTATCTGAGGTCGGGTCGCGGGGGCAGCAGCCTCAGCAGCCTCCCCAGCCACTTTCTCCAGCTCTTCCGAGGGGATTCTGAGGTGTTCCCAGGCCAGCCGAGCGACGTAGCCTCTCCAGCGTATCCTGGGCCATCCCCGGGATCTCCTACTGGTGGGATGTGCCTGGAACACCTCACCAGGAAGGCGTCCGGGAGGCATCCTAATCAGATGCCCGAGTCACCTCAACTGGCTCCTCTCAATGTGGAGGAGCAGCAGCTCTACTCTGAGCCCCTCCCGGATGACCAAGCTTCTCACCATATCTCTAAGGGAGAGCCGGGACACCTTGTGGAGGAAACTCATTTCGGCCGCTTTTATCCAGGATCTTGTTCTTTCGGTCATGACCCGCAGCTCGTGACAATAGGTGAGGGTAGGAACGTAGATCGACCGGTAAATTGAGAGCTTCGCCTTTCAGCTTAGCTCCTTCTTCACCACAATGGAGCGATAGAAAGTCCGCATTACTGCAGACCCTGCACCGATCCGCCTGTCGATCTCTCGTTTCATTCTTCCCTCACTCGTGAACAAGGCCCCAATATATTTGAACTCCTCCACTTGGGGCAGGCTATCATCCCCGACCTGGAGAGGGCAGATTTGGAGGTGCTGATTCTCATCGCAGCCGCTTCACACTCAGCTATGAACCGCTCCAGATCATGGCTTGATGAACCCAACAGAACCACATCATCTGTAAAAAGCAGAGATGCAATACTGAGGCCACCAAACCGGACCCCCTCTACACCTCGGCTGCGCCTAGAAATTTTGTCCATAAAAGTTATGAGCAGAATCGGTGACAAAGGGAAGCCTTGGCGGTGTCCAACCCTCACCTGAAATGAGTTCAACTTACTGCCGGCAATGCGGACCAAACTCTGACACTGATCGTACTGGGACCGAACAGCCTGTATCAGGGGGTTCGGCACCCCATAATCCCGAAGCACCCCCCACAGAACTTCCCGAGGGATACGGTCGAACGCCTTCTCCAAGTCCACAAAACACATGTAGACTGGTTGGGTGAACTCCCATGCATCCACGAGGACCTTGCCGAGGGTGTAGAGCTGGTCCACTGTTCCACAGCCAGGACGAAAAGCACACTGCTCCTCCTGAATCTAAGATTCGACTTCCCGACGGACCCTCCTTTCCAGCACCCCTGAATAGACCTTACCAGGAAGGTTTAGGAGTGTGACCCCCGTATAGTTTGAACACACCCTCAGGTATACCACCCCAGTCTGCCAATCCAGAGGCACTGTCCCCGATGTCCACGCGATGTTGCAGAGGCATGTCAACCAGGACAGCCCCACAACATCAGAGCCTTTAGGAACTCCGGGCGAATCCCCAGACTCTGCTTCCTTATAGGAAGGCGTGTCGGTGGAATTGAGGAGGTCTTCAAAGTATTCTCACCACCGACTCACAACGTTTGCGAGGTTGCCGCGTCACCGACTCACAACGTTGTGAGTCGGTCAGGTCAGCAGTGCCCCATCCCCACTATACACAGTGTTGATGGCTCACTGCTTCCCCCTCCTGCCGGGTGGTGGACCAGAATTTCCTAGAAGCCATTCGGAAATCATTCTCCATGGCCTCACCGAACTCCTCCCACGTCCGAGTTTTTTCCTCAACAACCACCAAAGCTGCATTCCGCTTGGCCAGCCGGTACCCATCAGCTGCCTCAGGAGTCCCACAGGCCAAAAAGGCCCGATAGGACTCCTTCAGCTTGAGGGCATCCCTCACCGCTGGTGTCCACCAACGGGTTCGGGGATTACCGCCACGACTACCTTACCGCCACAGTTCCGGTCGGCCGCCTCAGCAATGGAGGCACGGAACATGGTCCACTCTGACTCAATGTTCCCCACCTCCCCAGAGATGTGGGTGAAGTTCTGCCGGAGGTGGGAGTTGAAACCCCTTCTGACAGGGGATTCTGCCAGATGTTCCCAGCAGACCCTCACAATACGCTTGGGCCTCCCAGGTTGGACTGGCATCTTCCCCCACCATCGGTGGTTATCATTTGACAGCTCCGCTCCTCTCTTCACCTGAGTGTCCAAGACATGCGGCCGCAAGTCCAATGACACGACCGCAAAGTTGATAATTGAACTACGACAAAGGGTGTCCTGGTGCCAAGTGCACGTGTGGACACCTTTATGCTTGAACATGGTGTTCGTTATGGACAATCCGTGGGGAGCACAAAAGTCCAATAACAGGACGCCATTCGGTTTCTGATCGGGGGGGGGGGGGGGGGTGTAATTTTTTAAACTAAAAAAAAGTATTTTGGCAACAAGTTTTTCCAGAGGGAAAACGCTGTTGCTAAAGCGCGTAAGCCAAAATGCATTAACTGTCTTCTCTGGTGGTTTCACAAAATATGCGACCGACCCCCCCCCCCCCACCCCCGAAAAAACTGAGACCGGGACAATGGGGCTATAAATAGTTTTCAAATAATCAAATTAGATTTTTCATTTGTTGGACAATGACGTCATCTGACTAATTCAAGGAGTAACGTTCAATTGCGATTAGCTCATCACTCGTGACTCTCAATGTGAGTCACGATTGAGGAGTTGTACAGCGAATCCGAGCTGTCGTACTCACATACAACATTCCAATTTGTTTCTGGTGCTGAATCTAATTAATAGCTGTTCCTGCTGTGTTATTTATGAAATACCGTTGCTGCAAACCTTTTTATTGCTCCTGAAAAAAATAAAGATGTTGTTTTCATTGGAAAGCAATGATTTGCATGAAAAGACAGTTTTAAAACCCTTTCTTTATTCTCGTTTAAAAGGACATGGCCTGTTTACAATTCTTTCTTCCTCACCGCTTGCCTGTGTCAGCCACACGCACACTCCACTCCTGATTTTAATGAACAATGTGATTGGCTGAGTCATATCATGTGGATGTTTGAGAGCATGTCATTGGTCAGTGTAATTCCTGTGTGCTCACATTTATGAGACCGTATAGACCAGAAAAGACCTCTGTAAAGTTGTGCTTGTGAAATTGCTTGTGTTCGTCATTATCTGGTCATTTATGAAGAACAAAGTTTATCTATTGAGGTCAACTAAAACATGTACATACAAAACAGAAAACCTCTCCTCTTTCTTAAAAAGAAAATTATTGTGACAGCACAAGCAATGGGCTGCCTTCAAACCTTTGATAACTAATAGTCATCAAAGATACAAATGATTTTCCACCGTACAAATATTTTCACAATGAGAAAAGTGGGGAGAGGAGAGCCTTAAAGGGAAAAATATAAAGTCCAAGGATGACAAGGAATGGGTGGATGATACAATTTGTCTAACAGTGCAGCAGTTCAAGTTTCAGTGTTCCTGTTTGTGGCAGTCTCATTGTTTATAGCAGCTGTTGCCTGTTTTAGCCAGGAAATTAATCAGTTAAATGGCTTCCGAGGTGATCTATTGCCCTTTTTAAGTCCAACTGATGAAGCACAAGAGAAGCATGAATGTTGTTTTTTTGCTGTTGTTCTTTTTTGCGTGGGTGCCGCGTCATTGAATCCGCCATAGAACTGCAGGTCTGGAGCGCAAATTAAATAGCACTTCTGTCACAGGAGGGTGGGCAAGGACAGCAACATTATCATTTGTTATTATGATGTTACATGTGTTATGATCAGTTATGATGATCAGTTGTTGAGAGCTTTATGCCTCTGGTAGCGTCTCCAAAGACAAGCAGGTCCTATATGTGAGGGACCAGACAAAATTAAAATAAATAAATAAATAAATACTATGGTTTCCTTTGCCCATTCTCCCTCACCTAATTTAAATATATACTGTATTTATTGCATCACAGTGTGGGTCCATTTCCCACTCACGATGGGAATGCGAGTGTGAATGGTTGGTCCCTGTGATTGTGCGACAAGCCCAGAGCGTAGATCACCTTTAACCAGAAGTTGACTTGGATTAGCTGCAGCTCCCCTTGACCCTTAACAGGAGGTATAGAAAAGGGATGGATGGAGTGAGGGACTAAGGGAGGGATGGCTTTATGACATCCTTGGAGAAATATCAAGATCCCTTAAGATCAGGATTTGACTCGATTTGAATGGATGAGGGTACAGTTGTGATGGTTGTTTTCTGCAGTCCCCTTTTTTGGAGTTTGGGTGCCGCTTCGTCCTTCGCCTCCCTCTCTCTCTCACCCAGCAATCAGCACCACCTTGGCCGTTCACCTGTCCTCTATCAGCACTTATCACTGTCTGCATAAAACCCTGCCGGATCCAGGAAACCATTGCCAGAGAATTAACACGTTGTGGTACACAGGCCGAGCCTCGTACGCTCGTACGTAAGTCATTCGCTTTCCCGAAATCATTCTTACCTCCTTGTGTTCTCCTTCGTCTTTAGTGCTCCTCCCGTGCCCACCTCCTCGCCGTCCGCTCCAGCCACGCCGCCAAGCTACCCCACCTGCTCACGTCCCCGCTTCCTGCTCGCTCCTTGTCCAGACAGTCCACCATTTTGCCTTGGATATCCTTACATTGAGCCAACCTTCAATCTTCTTCTTTTCCTTTCGGGTTGTCCCGTTAGGGGTCGCCACAGCGCGTCATCCTTTTCCATGTAAGCCTATCTCCTGCATCCTCCTCTCGAACACCAACTGCCATCATGTCTTCCCTCACGACATCCATCAACCTTCTCTTTGGTCTTCCTCTAGCTCTCTTGCCTGGCAGCTCCATCCTTATCATCCTTCTACCAATATACTCACTATTTCTCCTCTGGACGTGTCCAAACCATTGAAGTCTGCTCTCTCTAACTTTGTCTCCAAAACATCGAACCTTGGCTGTCCCTCTGATGAGCTCATTTCTAATTTTATCCAACCTGGTCACTCCAAGAGCGAACCTCAACATCTTCATTTCCGCCACCTCCAGCTCTGCTTCCTGTTGTCTCTTCAGTGCCACTGTCTCTAATCCGTACATCATGGCTGGCCTCACCACTGTTTTATAAACTTTGCCCTTCACCCGAGCAGAGACTCTTCTGTCACATAACACACCTGACACCTTCCTCCACCCGTTCCAACCTGCTTGGACCCGTTTCTTCACTTCCTGATCACACTCACCATTGCTCTGGACGGTTGACCCCAAGTATTTAAAGTCCTCCACCCTTGCTATCTCTTCTCCCTGTAGCCTCATTCTTCCCCCACCACCCCTCTCATTCATGCATATATATTCTGTTTTACTTCAGCTAATCTTCATTCCTCTTCTTTCCAGTGCATGCCTCCATCTTTCTAACTGTTCCTCCAGCTGCTCCCTTCTTTCACTGCAGATCACAATGTCATCTGCAAACATCATGGTCCACGGGGATTCCAGTCTAACCTCATCTGTCAGCCTATCCATCACCACTGCAAAAAGGAAGTCCCACGTCCACCTTAAATTCTTCTGTCACACCTACAGAACACCTCACCGTTGTTCTGCCGCCCTCGTACATGTCCTATATTATTCTAACATACTTCTCTGCCACTCCAGACTTCCGCATGCAGTACCACAGTTCCTCTCTGGTTACTCTGTCATAGGCTTTCGCTAGATCTACAAAGACACAATGTTGCTCCTTCTGACCTTCTCTGTACTTTTCCATCAACATCCTCAAGGCAAATAATGCATCTGTGGTACTCTTTCTAGGCATGAAACCATACTGTTGCTCGCAAATACTCACTTGTGTCCTGAGTCTAGCGCTACTCTTTCCCATAACTTCATTGTGTGGCTCATCAGCTTTATTCCTCGATAGTTGCCACAGCTCTGCACATCACCTTTGTTCTTAAAAATGGGCACCAGTACGCTTTTCCTCCATTCTTCAGGCATCTTCTCACCCGCTAGAATTCTATTGAACAAGCTGGTCAAAAACTCCACAGCCACCTCTCCTAGATGCTTCCATACCTCCACAGGAATGTCATCAGGACCAACTGCCTTTCCATTTTTCATTCTCTTTAATGCCTTTCTAACTTCCCCCTTCCTAATCATTGCCACTTCCTGGTCCACCACACTTGCCTGTTCTACTCTCCCTTCTCTATCATTTTCCTCATTCATCAACTCCTCGAAGTATTCTTTCCAACTAGCTAGCACACTGCTGGCACCAGTCAACATATTTCCATCTCTATCCTTAATCACCCTAACCTGCTGCACATCCTTCCCATCTCTATCCCTCTGTCTGACCAGCCTGTATAGATCCTTTTCTCCTTCTTTAGTGTCCAACCTGCCATACATGTCATCATATGCCTCTTGTTTTGCCTTTGCCACCTCTACCTTTCCCCTGTGTCGCATCTCAATGTATTCCTTTCGCCTCTCCTCGGTCCTCTCAGTGTCCCACTTCTTCTTAGCTAACCTTTTTCCTTGTATGATTTCCTGTACTGTGAGGTTCCACCACCAAGTCTCCTTCTCTCCTTTCCTGCCAGAAGATACACCAAGTATTCTCCTGACTGCTTCTCTGATCACCTTGGCTGCAGTGGTCCAGTCTTCTGGAAGCTCCTCCCGTCCACCGAGAGCCTGTATCACCTCTTCCCGAAAAGCTGCACAACACTCATCCTGTCTCAGCTTCCACCACATGGATCTCTTCTCTGCCTTTGTCTTCCTAATTTTCCTCCCCACCACCAGAGTCATCTTACACACCACCATCCTATGCTGTCGAGCCACACTCTCCCCTACCACTACTTTACACTTGGTAACCTCCTTCAGATTACATCGTCTGCACAAGATGTAATCCACCTGTGTGCTTCTACCTCCGCTCTTGTAGGTCACCCTATGTTTGTGCCTCTTCTGGAAAAAAGTGTTCACTCCAGCCATTTGCATCCTTGTTGCGAAGTCTACCACCATCTGTCCCTCCAAGTTCCTTTCCTGGATGCCGTACTTACCCATCACTTCTTCATCACCCCTATTACCTTCACCAACATGTCCATTACAATCTGCACCAATTACGACTCTCTCTCTGTCTGGGATGCTCAGAACTACATCATCTAGCTCCATCCAGAATTTCTCTTTCACCTCTAGGTCACATCCTACCTGTGGGGCATAGCCACTAATCACATTATACATAACACCCTCCATTTCAAGTTTCAGCCTCATCACTCGATCTGATACTCTTTTCACCTCCAAGACATTCTTAGCCAACTCTTCTTTTAAAATAACCCCGACTCCATTTCTCTTCCCATCTACACCATGGTAAAATAATTTAAACCCTGCCCCGAAACTTCAAGCCTTACTGCCTTTCCACCTGGTCTCCTGGACACACAATATGTCAACCTTTCTCCTAATCATCATGTCAACCAACTCCCGAGGTTTTCCTGTCATAGTCCCAACATTCAAAGTCCCCACATTCAGTTCTAGGCTCTGTGTTTTCCTCTTCTCTTTCTGCCGAAGAACCCGCTTTCCACCTCTTCTTCTTCTTTGACTTCGACCCACAGTAGCTGAATTTCCAACGGCGCCCCGCAGGTTGACGGCGCCGGTGTCGGACGTTGTTAACCCGGGCCACGACCGATCCGGTATGGAATTCTTTGGATGAACGCTCATATTTGTTTGGCAAGGTTTTAAGCCGAATGTCCTTCCTGACGCAACCCTCTGCATTTATCCGGGCTTGGGACCGGCCTACAATTTGCACTGACTTGTGCCCCCCATAGGGCTGCATTTGAGCCAACCTTCAATAAACTATTCTAATTTCATCCCTCCGCTTCACTCTGCGTTTGGGTCCAATCTAAAGCTGATACGATTAGTATCGTGACAACAGTAGTTGAAATGATTCTTTCTAATTTAGATGTTATAAAATTCAACATTTAAGATGCAATATAATTCCAGATTTAAGATGCAATATAATTCAACACAATTGAAGTAATGGAAATATCTCATGCTGTATTATTAATATTGTATAACCGATTGGACACAAAATCTGTCATGAATAGTTGTCATGAAAGGACGCACAAAAATCAGTCAAGAATTAATGCTGGGAAACGTAAAGGTAGTAGGCTGTTTGGGTTACAATCTGCCATTTTTCAGTGATTTAACTGAGATTACAAGGCAGATAGGCACCACTGCTTATGTTGTGAATTTTCACCATATGGTGTAGGCAGAGATTGGCGACAAAGTTGGATAAGTTGCCATGAAACACAAAACTCTCATTCAACTCTGCAAGCTGTGATCTTTTGTGTATGACATACATATTAATATTTTGTAATATCAAACAATATGTCACTGCGCCACCTAATTGCATCAGGGAATTGTAAAAAAGATATGCGTTAACTTCCTCATTGGGCAATAATTGGATATTCAGAGGGTACAATAGATGGTTGATATTAAATTGCCAAGCATATTGAAGATCCGGCTTCCCCATTGTCCATCAAACTGTAAAAAATATAACAGCAGATGATCACTTCTCGGGATGAACTGAAAACTGTTTTCAATATCTTAAGTGCAGAGTTAAATTATTTCCATAAATCATTAATATATATACTCATCACAACTGCAAATCTGGAGAAACCTCTATTATAAAGTACTGTACATCAGCAAAGTTTCCCATAGTCAAATAATCCACACAATTTAATTGGAAAACCTTTGTCCCTAGATCTGGGATCTTGGAAGTCAGCAGTATCTTTTACTTTCTCTTTTAAAAATCAGTTCTTTGGAAACTGCCATGTTCATAGGCTTACCTTTAATCCTACCCTTCTACAGTGAGCATTTACATTTCCATCATGGTTACTGTCAGAGCACTCTCAGAATGTCTGAAATCAGTAAAATAAACAACTGACAGGATGACAGCCAATCTAGTATTAGGTCAGTTCATTTTAGAATTATTGTATTTGCCTTTTTTAAGAATGGCTAAATCTGTTGTAAAGTAACGATGCAAAGTATGTTGAAACATCCCTCTTGCCAATATTCAGCTGATATGAATGTGGCTGTTCAAACAATTGTGGTATGCTTTTAAGAACTTGCAAATACAAGCAAAGTACGATATATATTAAAGGGCCAAAAAGGTATAGTTAAAAAAACCCAAACAAACACTTTATGTCATAAGTGCTAAAACTGGATGTATGACCGGACAGTAGACTATTATTAAAGTTGTTTTAAAAAAAAAAAAAAAAAATCACACCTATCTGATTACCATGCCTTCCATAATGCCTGTAATTAAATTTTAATCATTATTTTTGGCACAGCGTGACAAAAATAGCCAATCATAGACTGTAGAGAGAGGAGGCATGACAGAATAGTCTGTCAATAATTTGCACACGCCCACCGTGCAGACGGAGGCTCACCGGGACGCACCGCAGCCTCACGCAATATACTTTAGTTTCTTGGCTGCATTATTTCTCCGGTTTGCAACAAAAGTTAAAAAGAAGGAATGGGACAGCTCTCTTTCAGGACAAATCAAGGGTAAAGATATATAACGGTGGTGTTCTACTGTATCCGTGGATGGCTGCATGGCTGAGTTTGGAAAATCACCGCGTATGTCACGTCGACATTCTCACCGAGTCGTCAGGTAAGTTGCTCTCCAATCTTATACTTCTAATTGATTCTACATTCCCATATATTTTAATTGATTGTACATTCCCCAAAATAAAACATCAAACCGGTAACAATTCGTGTAACATTGTGCACTTGCATCCGCCTGAGGTGCACTCGGAGGCGACCAGACGAGCACAACATACCGGTCCGTTTCTCCAGGCCAGTTCCAGTGGGCTGTCGAAAAGCTTGCGGCCGATAGAGCCGCACTCTGAGGCGGGTAGGCAAGTGCGAAGTAACGGTCTCTTTCTGAATCTTTTTATTTCCAAGTTTAGTGAGCTGGGGATGTTTATTTGGGCAGAGGTGTGAGGGGGTGGAGTTAGGGAGTGAGTGAGGCTACATCGAAACCTTGTTAGGTTTGAAAACTGCATACTGTATATTTAAAGGACAACAAGCAAATGGTGGAAAAGTGAGAGGTGATTCGGAGCCTGGGTGTTATTGGTATGCAGCTGGAAGATAACAATGATATTGTCTATTGACAATATCAGCTTGTTTTGGTTACCCCAGATCATAACTGCTGTTCATTTCTTCAGGTGTATACCAATTTATGTATGTTATTAAGCAGACGAGAAAATCCCCAAAGCAATTGCTGCAACAGTCAGGAGAGACTGCAGAGACCTTGGCAGCAAAGAAAGGACAACGAAGCATGGATATTTTTAAACGGTTCAGCAACTTTGCCCAGATGCCCTCTCTGACAGGAATGCTATTTAGGTTGCGCGCCAGATCTGCAGGTTTGACAGGAGACTCAAAGTGACTCAGGGTAGAGTGGAAAACTTGACAAAAACGTGCTGTTCTGTTGGCCATTTCACACTGAGACAACATTGTGATGGGAAATGTTTAAGTCATGGGGCCGCTCCCCTGGTTCTGTGCCTTGCTCAAGGGCAGCTCAACAGTAGTCTGAGTGCAGACTAACATCAGTGGTTAAATTATTTTTATACTTAACGGTGACATTAAAGGTGTGTTATGTTACAACACACCTTTAATGCATACATTAATTTGGCAAGTTTTTAACATGCTACTTTTCTGTACAGCTAATAAAGCTGTTATGATGGTGACAGTTTGATCCTCGAACAGATTACCACGGTAGTACTATTTTTGTTATTTCCAGTAGGAAAAAACTATATAAATACCTATACTAAATCCTGCAGTGATGACATTACATTGGGTGCTTGCCATGCTATTGGTTATATTGCTTGGTCTTCATTGATGTTTTGTTCCTGTTATTTTTATTGGTCTATAATGAATGTGAAAGACTGAGTGATGTGAAAGACTAAGTGAAAGATTATTGATTCAAACCCCAATTCCCAAACTCAAATCTGTACCAGATGGATCTTTTTTTATTCAAAACAAACCCTCTGGATTATTTCTTTGGGATATTAGACTGTCTGTTTCAGCTACTTTTGATTTGATTTGATTGTTTGTTTTGAAAATGAAATCAATAAAAAGAACAGCAACAATACACAATGAAAAAGTTAACTCAAGTTTTCCATTTTCAAAAAGGAGTGGGAAGAATTATAGACTGAATGAAATCCTCCCCCTTCTTTATTAACAGTTAATGTACAGTATGTTTCTACTTATAATACTACTACTACTAATAATAATAATAATAATAATGATAATAAAAAAGCAAACAACAACAGTATTAATAGTAAGATAATAAACAATATGCGATAAATACCATAATCATAAAATAATATAGAGAAGAGAACCAACATTAACAGAAAAACAATGTAGTTTGACAAGTACCAAATAATAGTAAACATAAATAAGTGCACTAAATAGATAGCAATCATCGACACTTTTGTGAAGAACCTGGTGACTGTCACACCACGTTTCCGTGTATCCATCCATCCATTTGCCATACCGCTTATCCTCACTACGGTCGCGGGTGTGCTGGAGCCTATTCCAGCTAACTCTGGGCGAGAGGCGGAGTACACCCTGAGTTGGTCACCAGCCAATCGTCGGGCACATATAAACAAACAACCATTTTCACTCTTCAATTAACCTACCATGCATGTTTTGGGGATGTGGGAAGACACCGGCGTACGCAGGCACGCGGAGAACATGCAAACTCCACACAGGAGTTGAACTGAATTTGAACCCCGGTCCTCAGAACTGTGAGGCAGATGTGCTAACCAGTCGTCCACTGTGCCACCTCTGTGTATCCTAATAAATTATTTTTTAACATTTTCATTTGCACACTGTTTTTTTTGCCCTGAAAACTGTTCTATGGTCTCACTCTATAAAATGAAGTACAGAATATCTTTCTCTTTGTGCGGTTATATTTCACTCCCAAGTTATAACTCCCTTCTCTGTCCGAAAATAACTTTTGAATGGTTTGTGGTAAAATACAGTATAATTTTTAAAAAAAATTTTTAAACTCATACATGATCTGTGCTGTTTGGAATTTAACTATATCTGAAAAAAATTATAAATTTTGACTGCAAGAAGAGTCAGTGAGTTGGATCCAGATGGCTGATTATCCAAATTGCCATTTTTCATAGCATTGTAAACTGACTGAACTTATGTAGTTATTTCCCCAAATCTCAACTGCATAACTCAAATATAGAAAGACTATTTGAACAGTACAGGCCGCGCAGTGAATTATGATCCAGTGCCTGCGTAGTACCCTTCGAACTGATTTTTTTGGGGGGGGATCTATTATGACGCCTAGGAATTTTTTTTTTTTTCACAAGCTCTTTCTGTCTGAAGCCCATCTGTCTTTATTTGTACTTGTACACTGAAAACTACCATTAAATGAGACATGTTATAATGCATTTGCTACACACATTGTGTTATTAACCAAACAAGCAAGACGTATAACTGGTAAATGTGTATGGTGTGGCCATTATGAGTGTCGGGTATGATCCATTGATTTCATACAACATAGATGATCAAATTAAGTGCTCTCGGCAGACCAGTATCAACCAAAAACATAATAATGACTCATAACATGATACTGAAAATAACAATAGTTTGACGATTTCAACTGTAATAAACCAATAATGTACAACACTTTGTAGCCCCTACAGTTTTGACGGTAATGGAAAATGTTATTAGTGTATTGGCTGGTGTTTATGTTGTTGGTCTAGCAATTGAATAAATTACACTGGAACCTCGATAAAACGGACCCCGATATAATGGATATTGTTAAAATAGGACAGTCGGGACTGAACAATATGTCCAAAAATTGTTTCCATTTGTCACTTAAAATGCCATTGACAAAGTCTGTCAGTTTCAGAATTGCCCACTCTTTACTTTACTGGCGCTGGGGCACAATGCAGGTAGAGAATGGGACTGATGTATTTCCGGGTCACAGATACAATATGACTAAATCCAATTCCAAAAAATGTGCCTCCCATACCTATGTGGCGGCCATGTGATGGTGTTTCTATTTATTGTCAATTGTGCATAGAGCAAGAGAGAGAGAGCGGTGTGGGTCTGAGGAATACAAAAGTCTTTGGAGTCTGGAACATGCTATTTTTGGAACAGTAACAGTTTGTTTTTTGGGTTTTTTTTTTCTCAAGCTGTTCGCCTTTGGCAATGGATTTGGAACAAGGAAGCACACTAATTCCTCGCAGCTCATGAAAGAGACTCACCTATGATGAGTACTGTATGTCAACAATGTCACCATGAGCAAGCACACCGGCGTGGTAAGTTTGGATAAAATATGACACTTTCAAACATTTTCAAGCTTTTGTTATATTGATTTTTAGGGCATGAAAAAACCCTACAAAACAATAATTTTGTACTGTATAGGAAAATGGGTGCATATGGCCTAAAAAAACAAGTGCTTCAATGTAACGGACAATCGGCTATATCGGATGACCCCCTGCCCCTATTAGTCCATTATATCGAGGGTCCACTGTACTTTGAAAATGTAATTACTGGAACTGATAATGTAATAATAAAACACATAGTACTCCATCTCTTGGAAATAATAATATTTTTGTGCAATTTGTGTTTTTTATTGTCTGTGTCAAGATCATTTAGAAATGTCGCACACACTAACAAGGTCAGAGAAGAGAATGTTATGCTTATCTTTCTGTTGTTATCTTTCTGGCCAGAGGGTCACAGGGACACAGAAACAGTGTGTGATACCAGGTATACTTTTGTGGCAAGCAAACCTGCGCAAATACAAGGTTGACTTTCAAAAGCCAAATAGACCCACTCCAGCACAAAGTGGTCCTGGTTCTGATGTGACCAGTGTGACAAAACTTGCAGATTGGCAGTGCTCAAAATCTCAGCTCAAATCAGTTCAGTAATTTTACTTGTTATTATCTTACTCACATGAGGACTGATTACAGGACTTTGAATGATCTGTGCCACAACCTTTTTTTTTTTTTTTTTTGTGTCTTTCGTTTTGGTTTTGAAATTACATTAGTCCAGATCATTTCAGTTTCCTATGTTTTTATTTAGCTTTGTTTTGTTTTCCTGTCTTAAGTAAAGACAATGATGATTAATCATATGTGCAGTATGAAAATGATCATAATGGGGATGTGAGGTGTACTGCATAAATTACCTTATTTTGAAAACTAAATGATATGATGTCGGCTTTGCAGATGTTGCGATATTGCAGGGAGTGATTTTGAAACATTCACAGGAAAAACTGATTCTAAATCTGAAAACATCTAAAATCGACCTACATATTGTAACAGATTGCGTTTGACCTTTGAGGTTCTACTGTATGAGAGTCATGAGGATGGATTTTTTTGAGTGAAGGCCAAATGAGGTGAACAGACTGATGCAGGCGAGGCTTAATCTGGTCCCTTAACCAGATAGTCAGTACCTTGGTTTGTGTAACGCATGAATAAAAGAAGCACTCTGAAATGGAAGCACTGGCCTTTGCTTACTATTTATTTGTAGTGACAGATTGTCTCTCCTTAGCCACTGCCCTGCAGAAGCGAGGTCAACCATGATGCAGAGCTCTAAATATTTCCTGTGTGCAGAAAAAAAAAAAAAAGGAGATGCAGTAGACTGTCTTGCTTTATATAATATTTGGTTAAAAAGCAACTGGCTATAACCTGTGATTAGATACCTAAGCAGTGCATAATTCATGTCACCTTTTAAAATCCATTAAAAGTAATTTATTCCCACCTAAAACCTCTCATTATCTAGTGGCTTTACTGTAATTGTTGCTTTATGACCTCAAAGATTTCCTGCCGCCTGATTCCTGATGTATGTAGCACAGCAAGGCCGTATCGCTAACATAGAGTAAGTTGTAAAACTCCAAGAGCAAATATTACTCCAGCAATCAAGACAGGTCTGATCTCTGATAATTATAGATTCCATATACTCTATATGTCATAAACATTTAGGAAACTGCTACTGCCACTTGTATATGTTATGTGTGATTGGTTATACAAGTCAATGGCATTGAAGCTCTGTTATGCATGTAAATTGGTCTAAAGCTGTCATGCACGAAGTTAATCTACAGAAGGAACAAGACTTCTGTTTAACACGCTGACTGCATTTCAGCATAGCCACGTTTTTACCACGATTGCCAAATAAACTAAGATTTGTATTTTGTTGTTTTCGAATGTAGACTGCAGATACAGTATTTGTCTTTTTAACATCTGACTGACTTCCATTTTTTTGCAGAATCTAGCTTTTTAATTTTTTTATGTATGTGAGGCTGTAGGTCTTTAAGTACACCTGGCAAAATTAAATTCCAATCACCATGAGGACAAATAACGTAATTATTATTATGAAATTTTAGTCGATAATGTGTTTACAGATGCCTTGTCGAGGCTGTAAGTATGGCTGTGTTTTGTGTATTAATTGTATGATTGTAATATGTACATATGTATGTACAGTATGTCACAAAAGGGAATATACCCCCTACCACATTTTTGTTTATCTTTTATTATATCTTTTCATATGACCCCCAGGGGTGCAGCACCAGAATCTGGGCCCCCATACATAAGCCTCTTGAAGGACAGCCTTCATGGAATTTCTTTGTCGACTAGGGGTAGCAGGGTGGATGCGAACGTAAAATGGTCTATTTGTTTGTCGACAACGACGGGGGTGTGGTGTAAAAAGAGCTGACAGCGTTTCTAAATAGGCACGCCCCCCCCACCCGTATGCGCTAGGAAAATCTCCCCATTTGTCCCCCCACTTTGACGCCCATGGACACACCTGACTCCCGTGGAACTACAGCACATCACCAGGCTAACCTCTGCCTGTACCGTGGTATCCTTGGCCACTTCATCTCCTCCTGTCCAGCAAAGAGGCCAGGCTCAGCAGTAGATGAGGGGTTAAGGGTTAGACCACCTTCTTTAACTCCTCCACCTTTGATAGACCTTTGCTCCATCCTGGCTGATGGTTCTCAATTTCTTCCCATGGCATCTGAGTAAAACGTTATCGTCATGGATGAGGAGCTCACCAACAATCTGGGATATCAATTGTGTTCTTCTGGCAGAGCCCATGATGGTCATTTGCTTGAAACTGGTACTGTTAAGACAGTCCCCGTACACTTACTGCTGTCTGGTAAACTTCATGAGATCATTCAGTTTCATGTTTTGCATTTTTTTCACATTATGCGCTCATACTGAAGTTCCTCCAGCTCCTACGTCACAACCCCAACATTAATCGGTCAACTGGCGTTATTCATTGTTGGAATTCCACGGTGCCGTTCCACTCATCACCTCTCCATGGCCAGTGTGACATCACTGGGGTGCCGCCAGAGTACCATGACTTTGCTAAGATGTTTAGTGAGGCCAAAGTCATTCATTGCCACGTCACCAGCCTTGTGATTGCATCATTCCACTCATGCCCGGCATGCTTGTACTCCATTTGTGGTCCTTAAAGGCCATGGAGACCTTTGTAAGTGACTTACTGTCTGCAAACATCATTTGGCTCTCCTTGTCCCCTTTTGTTGCAGGTTTCTCTTGGTGAGGCTGAGTGCCTCACACCATGCATTGATGAGCGTGGCCACAACAATAAATAGATTTATTATCCTCTTCCACTAATGTCCTCTGCTTTTGAGCTTTATCACAGGACTTGACTTGAGATAACCTGCAAATTGACTTGACTAGCCCAAGACAAAATTACTTGGACCTTGCTTGAAACTTGAAATTTAAGACTTGAGACTCCCGTGAGACATGATCTGCCCAAAACCCTGCATCATGTTCTTAATAATCATCCTGATCACCTCTCCCACCAGTCTCTCCCCTTTCAGTGCTCATACGTGTCTCGCTTACCCCAGGCTCCCCTGCACCTTAGGTAGTGTAGTAGCTGTACATATTTGATAAAAATGTAATTAATTTAGCAAAAGAATACACCGGAAGCGAGGCCTGCGTTGCTTCCGGTTAAACTCGATTTTTACGTTTAACGTTATAATTAAACTATTTCTGTCACGTAAAGGGGATCTACGTCTCTTTTTTTTATACGTGTAAAATTTAGGAAAAGGGACAAAAAACCTCGATCAGTCTCATAGTCGAGAAGGCTGCTACACGGACGAAACAAGTTCTAGATTGCAGCGTTTTTGTTTTTTTTGTAACTCAAGCACACAAAAACGATACAGGCAGTGGAATTTTATAGAACATTTAAGTCTAAAAGGGGCAACTACTGGGTAACATACAGACGCACTCTACCACAAAAAGAAAATAACACGGATGGTAAAAGAAAGAAAAATAGGTGTAAGAAAAGGGAAATGGGACATCGTGTGTTGCTAAAAATGAGCGTGACTAGGTTACAGTTGGAAGTTGGAACTAACATTTTGCCCAAAATTATTAGGCACTAATCTTGTACAGGAGGCACGGTGGCCGACTGGTTAGAGTGTCAGCCTCACAGTTCTGAGGACCCGGGTTCAATCCCCGGCCCCGCCTGTGTGGAGTTTGCATCTTCTCCCCCTGCCTGCGTGGGTTTTCTCCCACATCCCAAAAAAACTAATTGCCCGTAGGTGTGAATGTGAGTGTGAATGGTTCTTTTTTTGTGTGTGCCCTGCGATTGGCTGGCAACCAGTTTAGGGTGTACCCCGCCTCCTGCCCGATGACAGCTGGGATTGGCTCCAGCACGCCCGCGACCCTAGTGAGGAGAAGCGGCTCAGAAAATGGATGGATGGATGGATAATCTTGTACATTCTGGCAACGATTGTCATGCGTTACCCACGACCTTAGATCAGTTGGGCTTTGGGGATAGTCTTTTTCAGTTGTCCCGCGAGGCACGGAGGCAACTTTAGTTGAAGAAGATGCAAAAAAATTAAAAACAAAAATAGGCTGAAAAACAAAACGGGAAGTTGTCCTTCATGCGTCTGTGGGAGAATGTGACCATTCCTCTTCCTGCCTTTTCAGAGACCCGCTGGCAACTTCCAAGAGCACACCCTTGGCTGGAAGTATACGTGGTACTTTTAGTAGCAGCTGCTCTGATTGCATAGCGGTGACCCACCTAGGCCGGGAAGCCAAGTCTCCATCAAAGGCTCGCGCTGGCCGAACCAAAGAAAACAAAGAAAAGGGGAGGGGTGGCAGCACGGCGGAGCCGTGTTCAGGTAACTTTCAGCATGAACAACAGGAGCCAAGAAGCAAGAGTGAACAAAAGCGAAGTGGAAGCGGGAGTCAAAGGTTAAATACCCAGGATGTGCGGCTAAGAGATGGGGAAACTGGAGAAGCCCACACCCATCGACTTGAATTTTGGTCTACAATTTAGCCATAAAAATTACAACATTTCGTACTGTTTGGATTCAAATCAAGACAAACAGTTCTCAAAGTCCTGGACAGCTGGACCTGTAAAGCTGACACAATGACACAGACAAGGTATAAATTTGGAATATTTTTGCAGCGTTCGTAAAATATCCAAACAGACATTTATCTTCGGTTAAAAAAAGATTTTGAATGCGAGTCCACAGGTTTGCAGTAACTCTTAACTACCAGCGGGTGTCGTCGGCATCCCAACAATGTTCCCAGTGGCGAGAGGATCTCCCACCCTTTGGTTGCTATCTCAGTTCTGCACATCAAAGGGTCTTTGTTGGATGGAAACCCATATTTGTCGGGTGGGTGTTAATTAGTTTAAGGTCCGGGTGAGATAAATTAGGCATCCTTGTGGCCGTCTTGCAAAGCGGGGCAGTTTGGAAGAATGCAGTTTATCAAGTTGTTGGTGGGCGGGGTTGGCACCTCTTCTGTCAATGCGTACTCGCTACAGTACTAACCGAGTCTTGACCAGCTCTCCATTTAAAGGGTTAAACACCCCATTGCCCTTGTGTATTACACAATGGACCGTAAACGGCGACGGGAGCTTTCTTCACCGGCGTCTAGAGAGATTCGCCTAGGTTGTAACAACTGCCTATGAAGTGCCGGCCGCACATAAGTTTGCCCACGCCTCGACAGAGTAACCCTAGCATATGTCGGGCGAAGCTCTAACCACCCTTCTTTAAAGCTGCTCCCTATCATCGCTATCTTTCTTAGAATAAAAGGAAGGGACATTTTCTATAATCAGAAAAAGGCTTTTTAGTGAATAGATTTTAGCAAGGGCGTAAGCATCAAATTATAAAAATAAAAATAATAAATTTCACAAAAAGGAACTGTATGTGGAACATCTACTCACTCATCAATGAGATAAAACATTTCAAGCCTATCCTTTGAGGTGAAAACCAAAATGAACCAAACGAACCAACGTAAAAAGCTTTGAAGGCAACATCCTTGTCACATACCGACGGGAACAAAGAGCGAGCACTAAAAAGCAGAAGTATTCAGCTTTTATAGGACTGCCTATGCCAAGGGCGTTACAGAGCCAGCTGGGGCTGGCCCACCCTCGTTTATATCCTTAAAAGGTAAAATCTAGTGAGGCTGACCTACAAAACATGCACTTCCTTAAAAGAGCACGAGACTTTTCACCTACTTCCCTCTGCAACTATTTCAGCACACGTGTTTTCAGTTATGGAGACGACTTACAATTCTCCTTCTCAACTCCAGATGACAGCTCAAATCTGATCGACCTTTAAAACAGTAGTACATGTGTGTGTAACATATACTCATCAAACATCATTGAAGACATACAACATGACAAAATGTTATCATAAAACAACATTTCATTGCAAAGACCCACTTGTACAATGAAAAGGTCCTATTATTTCATCAGCTAACTTATATAAAAGATTGTGGGTCCTAACTCTTCGTTACCATAAAGGAAAATATATGTACCAGTAATATGCTGCCAAAAGCTGTTGCCAATTATATGTTTGCTAATATGCATTGAGCAAGCAAATGATTATGACTGTATTGGCACATCTGTGTAAAAGACATATGTCATGACCGGTTGGACCTCTATTCTGGCTTCATCTGGTGGACATTTGTTGTATATCTGGCCAATAATAATCATAATAGTTTTCTGGACCTGTATCCGATCAACAATTTAGGCATATTTTGTACCATCAATCAAATACACCATTCAACACAGCATGCCAGCATTTGACAGCGTTTGAGCTTCCCCCTTTTCCTGAGCTGGTCAAAGACCATTCCTGGCCTTCTGGCCAAGCTTGTATGCAGCGTTTAAATCGGACGTGGAAGATGCTCTGGAATATTTGGAAGCCTCAGAAGTGGATCAGTCCTCCTCAAACCCTCCACCTTCCTTCCTTTCTTTCATAGGGCAAATGCTAAACAGCTGATATTGTTTTTTTCCTTCTGTCTATAGAGCAGCTGAAGTTCCTGAATGAGTGTTAACTTTCAATAGAAACATCAATAGTTCTATTGTTCCATTTTCAGCTTTCTGTGTTTAACAATGAATATCATAAGTCATGCTTCTGAGCAGTGATTTAAATAAATGGCTCTTCCTACGGTGCAAGGTGACATCCAGCAGTTCAGTGATGATAGTTTCATGGCAATTGCATCGGTGTGGCTTTAAGTGATAAATTAATGACCTCATATATAAATAAACTCGAGAAAAATTGTATGCTTGCAATTTAGAAATACCAGAAAACTTTACACATAGCCGTTGCTGCCAGATATTCCATATCAATATTGTTAATAATTAATATACTGTCCAGAGTATATGGGAATGAAATTTTATTCAGTAATGTATATTGATCACACCTATAAATCTCTGAGATTTTTAAATTAAATAAAAGTTCTGTCAACCATATGTCTGGCATATGGGTGTTTGGGATGGAGCTCCGGCCTGCATCAGATGAACACAGCACCAAGAAGTGGTGTCGTGGTGGAGAAGGTCAGTGATGTATGGTGGGGCCAAGCCATGGAGGGACTAAAGCCAAGCCATGGAGGGACTAAAATGATGATATGCAAATAAGATAATGCAATGATATTTGAATTTAGTCAGCCTGGATGGAGGGACAAGGCACTTTTAAATAATTCACTTAATGGAGAAAAGTTATCTGGAGTAGTCTATAATTTTAGTTGGAAATCTGTAGAGACATGGTTTGCATATGTCTACATAGTTAGATTTGGAAAGAAAAGAAATTGGGTGCAAATGTCTTACCTCAGGGTCAATCATAAAGTCTGCATGGGTCAGTAAATATTCATTATCGGTCTTCTTCTCTCAGTTATATTCCTCGACACCCATATTTTACTCCTATTGTTGTCCCTACTTAATCACCCAAAATTTGACTAATGCATGGTGTAGGCCAGGTACCCGTTCAGAGAGGGAAAACTATCATCCAAACCCTGGTGTGCACTAAACAAGCACACTGAGACTGGGAAGAGATCTTGGTCACCTTGTAAAACTAACTCTGGTAAGATCTGGTTAAGCTTCAGCTGAAGTGTGAACGTTGTATTGACAAAAGATGGACCAGTGTTAAACTGACAGCAGAAAGCATTGAACACTATATCATTCTCACACTTAGGTCTGTTACAGGTGGCACGGTGATCGTCTGGTTAGAGCGTCTGCCTCACAGTTCTGAGGACCGGGGTTCAATCCCTGGCCCCGCCTGTGTGAAGTTTGCATGTTCTCCCCGTGCCTGCGTGGGTTTTCTCCGGGCACTCCGGTTTCCTCCCACATCCCAAAAACATGCATGCTAGGTTAATTGACGACTCTAAATTTCCCATAGGTGTGAATGTGAGTGTGAATGGTTGTTTGTTTGTGTGTGCCCTGCGATTGGCTGGCAACCCGTTCAGGGTGTATCCCGCCTCCTGCCCGATGTTAGCTGGAATAGGCTCCAGCACGCCCGCAACCCTAGTGAGGAGAAGCGGCTCAGAAAATGGATGGATGGATGGGTTTGCTACAGTCGTTGGAAGTGGGTCTTTTTGGCAGACATGTTACTGCATCTACTATAATATTGTACGTGTGTGCATTTAAACATATAGTGATACCTTCAGATAAGAGTTTAATTTTCTCCGTGACCATGCTGTTATCTCAAAACACTAAAATCTCAAAACATATTTTCCCATCAAAATGGATGAAAATTGAAATAATAATTCCAATACCCGCCAAAAAGGAGCTAGGAATGTTGCAATTAAGAGACTTCAAATGAGTGCAGTGTCTCTAGTCAGCAGTTATGTTACACAAACTTTTGTTTTGCATGTCTTTTAATAAGAAAACTTGCACTCAACAGCCGTGTATTGTGTGCAAACACACAGTAAAAACACCCCCACGTGACCGTCAGTTTTTCTTTAATAATGTTATGCGATGTAAAGCCTCTGCTGTTCTGTATACCCTCCACATTACATTAGTATTCTGCAGAATACACAGCTCACTGTATTTCCGTAACCTCGCCGTCATAATGGAGCATTTGTCCACAGTTTTAAATTGTTTTAAACACCCTGGGATGGTGTTATTTTGTGTGAGGGAGTGAGAGAGAGAGAGAGAGAGAGAGAGAGAGAGAGAGAGAGAGAGATACAGAGAGAGAGAGACAGGGACTCTCAGGAAGAGCACCAGCTCCTGTTGCTAGCTAGCCAAGGTTCTTTGACTTTGTGAGACTGAATTCTGATCTAGTCGTCAAACTGTATCGGTCACAAACTGGAATGAAGAAGGAGGAATGACTCCTGGACAACTTCTCATCTTTTTGATCAAAAAGGATCCAGACTGTACTGGAGGCAACAAAGTTACCGTAATTTCTCGTGCATAATGCGCACCCATGTATAATACACACCCCCAAAGTTGACCTAAAAATTCTGGAAAACCCTTCTACCTATGTATAATGCATTTTTACAATGCATGATTTTGCTTCTCCCCATATGATCAAAACATGAAGTATTATCTGTATTTTGTTATTTTAAAAAATAAATTATTCTGAAGTGAAGCACTTTATTTGAACACGTAATACTTTTTTAAATTTACTTGCTCTTATTTTGAAATTCACAGCCCTACTTTTATTTAGTAAATGAGAAAAAACACTGCTGTGCTCATATGTTCGATTACCCAGGCAGAATTCGTAAGATGGGTACAATTCTTTAAAGAAAAGATGAAGGACCAGGCGAAACACATTTAATTTTATTTTAATAGGATTCAAATTAAATGGTCAAGCATTTCAGAAAAGCATTATAATTAAACAAAATATAACCATAAAGAAATTAATGGTGGTTGTTGTTCAGTCATCAGTCATATTAAAAAAACAACAACTATATTTTACAAATTCTGCCAGGGTATGTACATTTATGAGCATAACTGTGCATATATGCAGTCATATGTACCTCCTGTCATATTGGAATGAAAGTGTAGGCTACAACTTTTTTTATAACCACTAGGTGGCGGTGACATTTTTGGAATGAAGGTGTACAGCTTTTTCATAACCACAAGATGGCAGCATACATTTAAAAAATATAAAAGGTTTTTCAATTTGCCCCTATACCTATGTATAATGCGTATTATTGACTTTTGACAATTGGGGGGGGGGGGGGGGGGGGGGATGCGCATTATACACGAGAAATTACGGTACTCCAAGGGTCACAAGGGTCACAACATTCTTTCTGAATTGGAGTGATCAAGGAGGATTTTGTTCACTGGCAATAATTTATACTGAGATGGATAGAGTTTTGAAGCTCAATGTAGAAAAGGTGGACTTTTACAGCAAAATAACAGAGATTTTTGTTCAGAGGGAGAAGTGAATGGACTTCATCTACAAGGTAAGACAATAAAAGTTTATTTTTTAATTTGACCTACAATGAGATCAGATTATGTAACAAATAATAATAAATAATAATATTGAACTTCAGTAGTTTTGTTATTCTTTTTTGAACACATTTAAAATAGTTTTAAAATATTTAATATTTCAGTTAAAGGCTTGAATTAAAATAATTTTTGCACACCACTGTCATCTGAATTAATTGTGTCGCCTATTGAAAATGTACGAAATTGCAATCGCAAATACATTCTCTAAACTGCTAGAAATAACATTCCTTATTGCCAAATTTATGTGTGTGAAAATAATGCTAATACAGGTACATATAAAGCATATCAATGGTGTCGGCCGGGATCCTTGCATCTCCAAAACCATCACTTTTCAGGGAAACCCCACCCCCAAAAATGACAAGTTTGTTGAGCTATTAACATTGCATCATCAATGCGAGCAAGCCATTTTCAACACTTTAGATTGGTCAATAATTTGTAAAAATAACAGACATATTGAAGAATGGGAACTGATCAACAGTACAGATTTGTGGAAAAAAATATCCATCCATGCATTGTCCGTACCGCTTTTTTTATTATATAAACAAACAACCATTTGCACTCACATTCACACCTACGGGCATTTTAGAGTCTTCAATTAACCCACCATGCATATTTTTTGGGATATGGGAGGAAACCGGAGTACCCAGAGAAAACCCATATAGGCACAGGGAGAACATGCAAACTCCACACAGACGAGGCCGGATTTGAACACAGGTCCTCAGAACTGTGAGGCAAATGTGCTTGGAAAAAATATGTAACACCAAATTTGGACGTCAGAGGTTTCTGCTCAACAGTGATATTTATAAAAACAACTGGTTTCATAATAACCTGATGTTACTATCTTTGACAAAAGTCTCCAACTTTCCTTCACTTCTCCATAACTTTATACACACAACGAATGTTAATGTTAACCTACAGTAGCTATAATACAAACTTAATAATGACAATGATTGGAGATTTATGTAGTTACAGTATTTAAATATGACATGAAAATAGCTACAAGTTGTTGGAGAGATGCTCGTCTGCTTCCTGACTACTACTGACTACTTCTAACTTGCCACCGTAAACAAGGAGTTTAAATCCAATGTTGAATACAGTTATCTGCCAGTGAGGCAGGTGCTGAAAGAGAGAAGGGAGGGGCGAGAGAGGGCGCGAGGGCGCTTTGCAGGCTCCAGTACTGGTACTGCAGGGCAGTACATAACAGTACCCCCCTCTCAACAGACGTCTCCCAGGGTCCAGCCAGGCTTCCCCGGGTGAGCCGTATAAAAGTCATCCAGAAGAGGGGGATCTAGGATGAGCTTCCGGGAAATCAACGGCCACTCCTCCGGCCCATACCCTTCCCAGTCGACCAGGTACTGGAACCTCCTCCCCCTAGGACTCATGTCGAGGATGAGCGACACCGTGAAGGCCGGATGGTCGTCAATAATCCATTGGGGCGGGTGGGCAGGTGGAGACAGGCTTAAGCAGGCGGAGGGGGCAGGTGGAGACAGGCTTAAGCAAAGAGACGTAGAACGTGGGGTGAATTTTCAAGGACTGAGGAAGTTTCAACTGGACGGAAGTGGGATTGATGATTTTGGTAATGGGGAAAGGACCAATGAAACACGGGGTGATCATACGGGACTCTGTTTGAAGTGGGAGGTCGTGGGATGAAAGCCAGACGGATTGACCCAACTTGTGTTCGGACGTAGGGAGCAATGACGGTCCGCGAGCTGCTTGTTACTTGCCGCGGACTGGGTCAACTGCCGCCTGGACGTCCTCCCACACCGCCTGGACTCTCAGGAGGTGATCCTGTACGGTTGGAACTGCCACCGTCTGCTCCTGTACTTTGAATAGTGGGGGTTGGAAACTGAAGCAAGCCATGAACGGGGACAAACCGGTAGCAGAGCAGGTGAGGGAGTTGAGCGTATTCGATCCATGGGAGGAATGTACTCCATGAGGAGGGGTTACGTGCGGCCACACAGCAGAGAGCTGATTCCAGGGATTGATTGGCCCGCTCCTTCTGGCTATTGGCCCACCGCCTTGCAGAATTCCTTCCAGACCGGAGAAGAAAACTGGGGACCTCGAACAAAGACTATGTCGATGAGGATACCATGGAGTTTGAACACATGCAAGACAAGGAGTTTAGCAGTTTCCAGGGCAGATGGGAGTTTGGGGAGGGGCACATAATGGATACATTTGGAAAAGCGATTGATGATCGTGAGAATGACTGAGTTACCTTCTGAGGGTGGCAGGCCGGTAATGAAGTCCACGGCGATGTGAGACCAAGGGCGGCTTGGAATCGCCAAGCGGCGCAACAGGCCAGCTGGGGGCAGGTGTGAAGACTTCCCTCGGGCGCAGACGGAGCAGGCTTGGATGAACTCTCGAGTGTCTTTGATGAGGCTGGTCCACCAGAAGTGCTGCTGGATGAACTGGGTAGTACGGGTGATGCCAGGGTGACAAGTGAGTTTAGAGGTGTGGGCCTACTGTAGAACTTCAGAACATGCAGAATCCGGTACAAACAGGCGGTTTGGAGGCCCGGTCTTGGAATCAGGTTGGTTCTTTTGAGCCTCATTGACCACCTGCTTGATTGGCTGTTCCAATGAAACAGGAGGACGGAAGAATGGGTTCGGGTTCTGCTGACCTGGAGGGTGGTGAGTGAATATGGGACAGGCCATCTGCCTTCGTGTTACGGGAACCGGGACGGAAGGAGAGACTGAAATTGAACCTGCTCAGGAATAGTGCCTAGCGAGCTTGTCGGGGGTTGAGATATTTAGCGGAACGGAGGTAAGCGAGGTTTTTGTGGTTGGTCCAAATGAGAAATGGCTGTTCAGTCCCCTCCAGCCAGTCCCTCCATTCAACCAGGGAGAGATAGCCAAGTTATTGCTGAATACTGGGGAGAGGTCATGATACTCTTCGGGAAGTCATGATACTCTTCGGGAATTTGTGAGAGGTCCACTGGGGCAGCAGAGGGTGGTGGGTCTTCTGAGGGTGGAATGGCAGAGTGCAGACAGTGGGAATGGCAATGCGGACTCCATCCGGTGATGGATAAATGAGTCCAGCCTATGGCGGGGTTGTAAATTTGGAGCCAGGAAATACCAAGATCTAAGGGGTTCTCAGGGGAAGGAATGACAAACAGGGAAATGTTTTCACGGTGATTACCGGAAATGAGGATCGTGATAGGCACTGTTTGGTGGGTGACAGGGGAAATGACTCGGCCATCCAGGGCTGTGACCTTTTTCGGGGACGGAAGTGGTTGGAGAAGGATTTGGAGCTGACATCCCAACCGTATTCACCCGCAAATATCCGGAACTCAATGGAATATTCCGACATGGATTTAGCGCCCTGCGTGAGGGTCAGGAGACAACGGGTGGCCTGAACGGGGTGATAAAATACTTTACGGAGTTCAGCGGAAAAACGAATCGAATGACTGGAGTACCGGGGAGGAGTTGTGCCATGGAACGGTGGACCATTTGGCTGCTTTGGCGCAAAGAAGGTTAGTGACAAATGCAACCTTTGATTGTTCGGTGGGATAACTATGGTTGGAGGTTGAAAACGAGTGAGCAATTAAGTAAAAACTGGCCTAGGTCCCCGGAGTAGGGCTCGGGCGAAGGGACATGAGGTTCTTTGTACGGGAAGTGGCGTGGCTCCGAGGCTGCCTGGCTCGGAAGGAGTACTTAAAGGAGGAAGGTCGGATTGCATATTAGAAGACAGTAGGGAGACTTGTTGCGTGAGTGAGTGTAGAGATTCCATGATTTCTTGAAGGGTTTTTTCTTGTTGCCCTATGTGGGCGCCTTGGAGGCTGAGTGCATGTTGAATCGCCTCTGAGGTTTCTGGGTCCATAGTTGGCCAAAGTATTCTGTCACACATGGAGAGGAGCTGGACCCAAGAGCAGGCGGAGGCAGATAGATTGTGATGAACAGTTTATTTAGGAAGGTAATGGAGGTGGTCCTGGGTGTATTGGCAGCCAGTGTCGTGGACATGTGGCAGGCAGTGGAGAGGACGGGCGGCTGGCTTGGCGGCAGGAATGACGTGGATCAGGAACACGGGGGAAAACACCGAGAAAAAGGAAAGAGACAGGAGTCAAAAAGGGAATGAGGAATAGAGTGGCTTACGTGAGGTAAATGGGCCCTGGTACTGCTGGGAGTAACTGCAATACTTTGGCGAGGACTTCCGGGAACAGGCAGGCTTATATGTTGGTGGTGACGAGGGCTGATTGGAGACAGGTGCTGAAAGACAGAGGGAGGGGAGAAAGAGGGCGAAATGGCGCAAAGCGCCCTCCAGGCTCCAATAATGGCACTGCAGGGCAGTACATGACAGTCTCTAGCCTCACCATAACGATAACGGTGCTTCCTAGAGGGTCCTCTGTCCACAGCTGGATCCTTTTCAAACTACCGGTAGATAAGATATGAGTATCGTTTATTATGCTCTTTACCAATATAACATATAATTGTCATAAATATTAACAAGTTAGTTTAATAACAGTAAAATGTGTACATGAGACGATGTAAGGATATTAAGCCTTCTTAAGCTAGACATACAAGACTACAGGAACTAAGACAAATAATATATATATAGATATATAGATATATATCTATATATATATAAGACATAAAAACTTCAAACATGTACAGGCTGAACCAAAGGCTGGGGATTCAAACAATATAAATAAACAGTCAAGATCATGATCTAAAACCAATAAGAAAGCACTTGTTAATAGATAAGCTTTAAAAACCACCAGTTTAATAGCATATGGGTTATTGTTGTTCAGTATTATGTTACTGTGTATGTGACATGTATGCCAATAATAGCCTTTCTCAATACTGGCATGTCCCTTGTGTTGTCTGGTTGTGATGGTGGTGAGGATTGTAAATGTGACGACTAGCGTTAATCATGTGAGCTCTCTGGTGAAGGTGACAACAATCGATGTAGTTGAGTGTATGGCTTCGTTGTGGCTGATAGTGTGGTCAATGTTGGATGACATTCCCCAGGCTTAAAAAGCTCCTTATGGTCCCAGAAGAAGTCTTTGTGGCATTGTGGTTCTGACAAACAGTGGAGAGTCGGATGTGGATGCTCAGTGGTCTGCTGAGCTTCTCAATTCCATCACCGATGGTGGGAAGAGGTCCAGAGACGAAAAAGTTTGTTCTTGATTGTTTCAAAATGTTCAAACATCTTAAAAGTCATATTTTTAAAGCTCCCACTGTTATTTTGGTGTTTTTGTGGGTGTTAGTCATGATGTCCTTGCCTGTGCCACCAGGGAAGCAGACGGCTTGTGTAGAACTACTGTAACTGCAGCACACTTGGTTGTTGTCAACGTGTCTTCTTTAAAGGAATTTTTCCTTGCTTGCCTCTGTATAACTTCTGCATTGCATTGGCACTTCTTGAATTAAAAACTCAACTGATCTGACAGATGCTCTTTACAGGTGAGGGGACAGTGATGCAAGTAAGCAGTAAAAAAAACAGAGGCAATAGTCCTAGGCTTACTTTAGATTTATGTATATACATCTTCCCCATAAATTATGTGAGAAAGCCGCAGTGAAAATATTGTGCTTTGGAAATTAAAGAAAAAGGTTATGTTTACAAGCTTTCATTTTTACACTGCTGAGTGACACAGTTGCTCAGTTCAGCACAAACCCAGACAGTTCACAAGAGGAAGTACTCGCTTTATAGAAAGACAGAACAGCACAAAAATCCTGAAAGTTAGTTCTAAGCAAAGGCTCGGCCTTTTATGTGAGAAATTTTATGCTGAGAGTGACAGATGCATGTGGGAACAGCGTGTGTAAGCAAATGATTTGAATTTAAAGCTTGAAAATGCACATCAAATGTGATAGCAGCAGCATGTTGTACTATTCCGAGTTAATGGTGGAACAAAATTGTTTGTGAACTCTACTCTCACAGATGCCCCATATTTTAACATTGTTAATTGTAAAAAAAAAAATTTATTGACGTTTACAATGTTATCAATAAGATCTAATAATAAAACACTCAACCTTAGCTTTGATATCAAGTGAGGGTGTATAGTGGTGACAGTGGAGCCCAAGTCTATTGATTCCAGTGTACACTCCCCTCCAAAAATTATGGAACAGTGAGGCCAATGCCTTTATTTTTGCTGTAGACTTACAGGATTGGGTCTCATGTAAAAAGTAAAACATGAAGAGATCTATCTTTCAGATTTAATTTCCAAGTATATATATTTAGATTTGAAGAACAACATAGAATATAGTACCATTTGTTTGCTTTCAGTGATTTTTTGAGGGTGACTGTACCTCAGTCTGTAAAGACTTGGATTTTAGAGTCGGAGGACACAGGTTTGAGTCATACTACGGACACATATTTAAAAAATGGCAAGTAGTTGTTGGAGAGATACTACAACTACTACTGTCGAGGTGCACTTGAGCAAGGCATCATCCCCACCACACCAGCTCAAGTGGTACAGCAATCTCTGTGCACCTTTTTCAATCTGTATCTCTCCTTGCATGCCTTCCATGTGTATGATCTGGTTCTTTGTGTGGTATGCAACACAAAAGTATACATCGGAGTGGGAGATACATTTTCCCTTGAGGGACACCAACGAGTATAATAAATTCAAATTAAAATATTCCTGTGAAAGTATTTGAACATGTGACTGACAGGTACAGTATGTTTTGCTGCCCATGTGTGTCTTATTACATTGATAAATTGAAAACAAATAGTGACAAATATCTACACATTTTGATTTACGTTTTGTATGTGAGGACATTTACACTGGTTAGAGGAGTAACCAATATGAAAATCCGGAGAGTGAAAAAATGACAATTGTCAAGTTATGTAAAGATTAACAGGAACATAACAGTAGGCATCTTGGAAAATTGGTCAACCACAGTCAGAATGACAGAGTTGCCACGGGAAGACTGGTGATAAACCACATCGTCCTGGATAAAATCCTGGACGATGTGGGAGCATGGGGGGGAACGAATGCGTAGCGGATGCAGAAGAAGGAACTGCATGCAAGGACTTGTTGTGAGCACATATCGAACAGGCTGCGACAAAGTCCCGAACATGTCTTTTGAGTCCTGGTCACCAAAACCTCTGTGCAACAACGAATTGGATACGGGTAACACCTGGATGACCAGCCATCCTTGTTTCATGTCCCCACTGTAACAACAAACAAACCTTTGAAACAAACAGCTTTTGCTTGGGGAACCCCACAGGAGCGTCCACATTCTTTAGGGCGTCAGCCACTCTCCTCTCCATATCCCACTGGAGGCCCCCCACCACTTGGGTCCCAGGAACTATTCTTTCTGGAGTGGACTCTTCAGAGGATGGACTATAGATTCATGAAAGGTCATCTGGCTTTTCAATAAACATCAGAAAAAATTAAAATATTAATAAAATAAACAGAGGGAGTATTTCAAACTCCCCTGCAGCACAGAAAAACTTGTTGGGGTTCTGAAGACTGTAGCTCCTCCCTTTTCCCCTTCACATTACCATATTGCAACGCTGAGGGAGCAGAGGATGCAGAAAGAAAGACATCAGAAGAAAACTCGTGTTGTAATGTCTTCTGCAGACGTGAATAAATCCTTGACAATTGTGTATTTAAGTATCTTCAAATGTGCCCCATCAACACACAATGGCTTCTTCTGGTACAGACTCTTCATTCAGGATCTTCACTGAGAAACAACATGGGCGGCAGCCAAATCAATTTTTTCATTTTTGTCAGCCAATTCAAATAAACCAAACAACCAAACAAATCTGGTATGCGGCAAAACGGGTAAAAGCACTTCTTCCTTGCCAGAGGTGGGTAGAGTAGCAAAATATTGTATTCAAGTAAGAGTACTGTTACTTTAAAATAATATGACTCAAGTAAAAATAAAAAGTAGTCCTCCAAATAATTACTTGAGTAAGAAAGTGCTCAGTGTAAAAACTAAAGTAGTGAGTAAATAGTGAGTAACTTCTGATTTATTCTTTAAATCAGAGCATGAACTTAAAATAAAATAATATTTCCGTAACTCAACTGATTTGTTTTTGTATCTTTTTGAGAGGGAAGGTAAAAATAAACAACTGAAATAAACTTGAATATGAGTAACTTGGACTTGACATTTAAGTTGCTGTCTTCTTGGCCAGGTCACCATTGCAAAAGAGATGTTTTCTTTTAACTGGTGTTTTACTTGGTTGAATAAAGTTTAAAAAAAATAAAAATATATCTGGTTCCACAAGCATGCACTCCCTCTTATAACTGACACGTGGCTGTGTTCAGAAGTAACAGATCACATTCAAACTCATGTTCAATGGGAGTCCACACACACCTGCCACCATTTCAATTTTTAAGTGGACAAACAACAATAACAAATACATAGGGCCTTACAGAAACATTATTTGCTTTATCCACTCAAATGACTGGATGAAGAACCTGTTTGCTGACCAGACTTACCGATGAAGTGTGTGTGCGTGTGTGTGTGTGTGTGTGTGTGTGTGTGCGTGTGTGTGTGTGTGAGAGAGAGAGAGAGAGAGAGAGAGAGAGAGAGAGAGAGAACAAGATGCATGTTTTACATTTACACATGCTTGCTTTTATTATTGGGTAGAAAAATGTCAATTAACTTTTTACTTTTTTACTTAAGTACATTTACAAGTGTGTACTTTTGTACTTTTACTTAAGTAAGGGAGTGGCTTCAGTACTTACTACCAGTTGTTTTTTGTACAAGTATTAGTACTTTTACTTAAGTACTGAATACAAGTACATTTGACAACTCTGGTAGCCAAGCATGGGAAGTCAAATAACGATGTTTCCTGGCTGTGTCTGTAAAATGCTTAACTTTCTGTCCCCTATCATGTCATCACTTTGGCCTTACACTTTTTCTGCATTCCAACCTGCATCCAGAGCTTGTTTTTTCAACTCTTTTAGCAGTTTCCAAGTCTGCTGCACCATGCAGACTTTATCGTTACTTACATCACTGCTCAATGTTCCAGGAATAATGGTGCGAAACATCAATGAAGGGTGGCTCCCAGCTGCTGACCCTGCAGCTACCCAAATGGCACTATTGGAGGTGTGTCAGGCAGAAACACTCTGGAGGTAGCCCGTAGCTATGCTTACATCTATCTGACAGTGTCAATCAAAACCGAGCAGTGTTATATTTGTATCGACAGAATATTTGCTCCAGATTTTGTATTTGATTGCATTATACTCTACAAATGTGTCATAATAATGTTGCTTGCTGGTCTTTGTGTATATTAATATCGGACACAAAACATTTTGGGAGTGTAGACTAGCAATAAAAAAAAAAAAAAGTAACATTATCTTCTACTTGTATCACAGATGGTGGAGAGGAATTTTTTTAAAGGGGGGGAGGAGGGGTCAAACCATGTCTTACACATGTTGTACTGTATGTCACGACTCAAAGTTTATGGTTTTAGATAAGATTATTGCATGAAAGCATAAATATTCCCCAATGCGGAGTTTGCTATGTTGGAGAAGCTTGAATCATTGTGGAATCATCGGTGAAGATTTTATGTCACGTTTCAGAATTGGAAAGGGAAGCAATGGTCATTTTTGCTCCTGCTGTAATAGTTTTCATTTGGGAGCAAATAACAAACGTTTTTGTTTTGGATTTTTTTCTCTTGTTGAAAATGCATTGAATGTACAGTACTGTATATAATACCCCATCAATATATAAGCCCACATCTAGATATAATTTGACAGGAGAGGTAACCCATGGTGATGTCATCATCAAGGGCATATACCGTTTATGTGTAATGAGTAAAGCGCTTGCTCAATGAAATTATAAACAACAATACAGCAACAGCAAAGAATAATTGGAATTAAGGAAACAAAGAACTAAAACACCATAAATTTTACATTAAATGAATGGGAGAAAAAAAGAATAAAAGCTAAGGGGACCTTATCACAATAATGTTGAATGTTAAAGTTCACGAGCTGTGCCCTGCAGTATCTCTGTTGGAGCCCGGGTGGCGCGTTGTGCCTCGCTCGCCCTCTCTCTCTCTCCCTTCCCCTCTCTTCACAGTAATCAGCACCTCCTCGGCCGGCTTAATATGGCTTTGTTGGAACGAAACCATTTGCACTCAAATTCACACACATTTTTTTTAATGTTTAACTTTTCTTTAAACGTCCAGCATTTGCATTACTTTTGCAAGGCATTGGACTGTTGTATACTTTTCAACAGCAGAAATACGCTTACTTTTCCCGTGTAAAAACAGTGATAATGTGAAGCAACTTCCTGAAAGTGGAACATATTGTGAAAAATGTACATTTTAATTGCTTGTATATAAATAGTTGGGTCTCTGGAGTGCCTGCCTATGCATCAAGTGTAAAATTAAACAAATAAGTAAATCTTTAGTTTTCTGCCAACAGAATCAGAGATGACGGCAACAGGTGGAGACGAAGACATAACGAGGACAGAACAAAAAACAACAACAACAAAACTCAACATAAACTCAAACCATGGGTGCCTCCATTGGCAAACATGCAATGGTCCCATCCATCCATCCATTTTCTGAGCCGCTTCTCCTCACTTGGGTCGTGGGCGTGCTGGAGCCTATCCCAGCTGTCATCGGGCAGGAGGCGGGGTACACCCTGAACTGGTTGCCAGCCAATCGCAGGGCACATAGAAACAAACAACCATTCCCACTCACAGTCATGCCTACGGGCAATTTAGAGTCTCCAATTCATGCATGTTTTTGGGATGTGAGAGGAAGCCGGAGTGCCCGGAGAAAACCCATGCAGGCACGAGGAGAACATGCAAACTCCACACAAGCGGGGACGGGGATTGAACCCCGCACCTCAGAACTGTGAGGCTGACGGTCTAACCAGTCGGCCACCGTGCCACCCAATGGTCCCATATACAACCCAATTCCAATGAAGTTGGGACGTTGTGTTAAATATAAATAAAAACAGAATACAATGATTTGCAGATCATGTTCAACCTATATTTAATTGAATACACTACAAAGACAAGATATTTAATGTTCAAACTGATAAACTTTATTGTTTTTAGCAAATTACCTTAACTTAGAATTTTATGGCTGCAACACCAAAAAAGCTGGGAGAGGTGGCAAAAAAGACTGAAAAAGTTGAGGTATGCTCACAAACACCTGCTTGGAACATCCCACAGGTGAACAGGCTAATTGGGAACAGGTGGGTGCCATGATTGGGTATAAAAGGAGCGTCCCTGAATTGCTCAGTTATTCACAAGCAAAGATGGGGCAAGGAATTTATGGATTTCATCATCTACGGTCCATAATATCATCAAAAGGTTCAGAGAATCTGGAGAAATCACTGCATGTAAGCGGCAAGGCCGAAAACCAACATTGAATGCCCGTGACCTTTGATCAGGCGGCACTGCATCAAAAACCAGCACCAATGTGTAAGGATATCACCACATAGGCTCAGGAACACTTCAGAAAACCAATGTCAGTCAATACATTTCGGCGCTACATCCATAAGGGCAACTTGAAACTCTACTATGCAAAGCAAAATACATTTATCAACAACACCCAGAAACGCCGCCGGCTTTTCTGGGCCCGAGCTCATCTCAGATGAACTGATGCAAAGTGGAAAAGTGTTCTGTGGTCCGACGAGTCCACATTTCAAATTGTTTTTGGAAATTGTGGACGTCATGTCCTCCGGGCCAAAGAGGAAAAGAACCATCCGGACTGTTATGGACTCAAAGTTCAAAAGCCAGCATCTGTGATGGTATGGGGCTGTGTTAATGCCAATGGCATGGGTGACTTACACATCTGTGAAGGCACCATTAATGCTGAAAAGTACATACAGGTTTTGGAGAAACATATGCTGCCATCCAACCAACGTCTTTTTCATGGATGCCCCTGCTTATTTCAGCAAGACAATGCCAAACCACATTCTGCACGTGTAACAACAGCGTGGCTTCGTAGTAAGAATGCGGGTACTAGACTGGCCTGCTTGCAGTCCAGACCTGTATCCCATTGAAAATGTGTGGCGCATTATGAAGCGTAAAATACGACAACGGAGACCCCGGACTGTTGAACAGCTGAAGCTGCACATCAACCAAGAATGGGAAAGAATTCTACCGACAAAGCATCAACAATTAGTGTCCTCAGTCCCAAACGTTCATTGAATGTTGTTAAAAGAAAAGGTGATGTAACACAGTGGTAAACATGACCCTGTCCCAGCCATTTTGGAACATGTTGCAGCCATAAAATTCTAAGTTAATGATTATTTGCTAAAAACAATAACGTTTATCAGTTTGAACATGAAATATCTTGTCTTTGTAGTGTCAATTCAATTAAATATAGGTTGAACATGAGTTGCAAATCATTGTATTCTGTTTTTATTTATGTTTAACACAACGTCCCAACTTCATTGGAATTGGAGTTGTAAATCTCCAAACGGATACTCAAGAAAAGGACAGGAGGGAAAGACTTAGGTGTCAACACAAACAGATAAAAAAAAGGAAAATGCGACAAAAACTGAAAAACTTGAACTTCTCAACAGAAAGAACAAGGGGCTTCCACAAACGTAGTCCGGAGGCGCAGAAGGCCTGGTCACCTAGGGTCCGCAACTTGGTTCTTGGAGTGTGGAGGAGGTTTTGCTGTGTAGAACTTGTTTTCCTGGTTGGGTTTTGCAGGGTTAGGAGTTCTTTGAGATATGGTGGGACGTTTCCATAGATGCACTGATGGGTGATAAGAACAACTTTGGCAGTGACGGGAAGCCAGTGAAGTGTGCAAAGTATTGGGGATAATGTGATTGTGTCTTCTGATTTTGATTAAGATCATGGCTGCACTATTTTAAATCAGCTTATGGACCATTTTGCCCAATCAGGAGAGCAATCCAGTCTGGAGGGAAAATATGTGAAGGGGAAAGTAACATTGGACTCAGGTGTCAAAGAGGAAACGGCAAGAGGACATCGCAGCTGAGGGATGGCTTGGCCGGCAGGCTGAAAGCCGACGCTGTGTGCTTCCTGCTGGGTCATTTGTGTTCTTTAATCCAAGTATTTCAAAAACGTTATTTACTTCAGTCACTGTTTTAAATTGTGGGGAAAAAAATCTGTTATGAATTGTTGATTGCAAAAAATATCATGGCTCTGCCAACTGCTAAAGGTAAATCTAGAGGGACTATATCAAAACAGCATGTTCAGGGTCCGGCTGAAAAAATGTAGTTTGTTGAAGGTTCACAGCTTCAAAATAAATACTTTTGTTGATATTGTGTCTAAATGAAAAGCCAAGTTTGTTTGCTGAAGTGAGGTAACAGAAGTATTGAAGCACATGGATTATTTAAATAATTCATGGCAGGCTGCCAGCCTTATTTTTTGACAGAGATATTTATCAACTGCATATCAGAATGCATAGCTAACAAGGAAACATCATTCAGGTTTGACAAACTGGAGGACATTTTGGCACCTCTAATTGCTCTGGTATCCAAGAGAACATGCCTGTTTTTCTATTGTTCTGATACCATTTTGTGCATAAAACAAATGCTTAGAGCGTTTTAACAGTAAAATATAATGCTATCCTGTATGTGTTTCCCAAGAGAGCTTTAACACTCTGGGAATGGACACATACTAATGTGGGGTCATTGGCTGAACATTCCATTTATCACTTCCATCATGATCCATTAATATTATCACAACAGTTAGGAATTGACTTGGGGACCAGAGAGACATAAAGAAAACATGTTGCTCCACCCCCTCATCCTGATGTTTCTCACTTACCCTCATGTCCGTAGAATCGCTAAATAAATATGCTTTATTTGTCACCAATACAATCTTCAGCAAAATGTCTGCATTTAGTCCATCTCAGAGGAGCTGTACTAGAATCACATCCAGATATTGTGTCAGTCCCTTGCTACAGGAAAATGGTGGGAAATAAACCTAATATCCATCCTGAGTATGCATAACCACACAGAAAGTCCACCCCGACGTGAAATCTCCACATATTTCTAAAGGCCGAATCAAACTGGGGCCTCAAGACAAGAAGGCTAGATGTTCCCTGTGATTTACTGACTGACAGACCAGTCGAGAATGTACCCCATATCTCACCCCAAACCACGTTTCGCACTGACCTTTCACATAATGATGGTCATGGATAAACTAATCCAAGCACACTGCACATCACCCTCACATCACAAGTATGAGGACCCTAATCACAGCTACTTTTGCTTGGTACAGTGGTTTTGACCGCGCATAGTGTCCCCTTAATTTAATCATAGTGGATCTCCATCAAACTTGAATAATTCCAGCACATCATCTTCAGCACAACACATACAAAAATGGTGTGGAATATCCAGAAACGTCACAGACTTTTAAGTTTTATGAAGACAGCTTCCTGCCAGGATGAGACTTTTTATGCAATTTAACAATCTGCCCCCACCCCAGTTTAGCACAACCCAATGTCACTTCCACCAAGATGGAAATGCAGTGTGTTATTGAGTCAATTTGGGGAGCTGATGTTATATTTTTCATTATTGTATTCAGTCATCCAACACGATGCGATAAAAAAATAACCCATTTGATATGCAAACGCAATACATGCTCTAAATAGTAAGCTTCTTATCAACCTGAAAAACAAATACCAGAGGTCCTCGGTTTATGTCTGATTCCGTTCTTACAGCAGCAACATAACCCAAATTTATACGGAAGTTGGAAGGTGTCTCGTCTATAATCCTACTTGATATACTGACCTAAATAGTAAAGTTGTAATTACAGTAAATATTTGTTTGTAAAACACATAGGCCATAAATACAATTTTTTTTAATGAAAAAACATATTATGGTGATTAGTGAGCGTGAGGTTTGTTGTTCCACATGACAATGTATTGGTCCAGAGGCACAAGCCTCAAGCAATGTCCCCATTATGCAACACTGCAGCAATTTCAGGTGAGAACCAGGGGTTATGTCTGTTGTGAAATCTAAGGGGCAATCCCAATTTTAACCCGTAGCCTTCGTTTGACCCCTTAGTCCTTGGTTTTGCATGTTCAAGAGAACAAAGGGGTGTCTCTATTCTCCGCAGGCGGTCGTGGACCGAAAGGCACCTTGTTTGGATAGCTATTTGCTGGTAAAGATTTGCCTCCGGAAAACTTAATGTCTAAAGTCGTCGAGTGCGACCCCCTGGCCGATCACCCGTAATTCTGCGTACTGCTTAACCATGTTTTGAATATTTGGAAAATGGCTCATTATAACATGCTCGCACATTGTCAATCTACCATCAAACGATGGTGACAAATTCAGAGCAAACAGACTAAATTACATTATACTGCATTTTATGAACGATTAGACAGAGGCATGAGAAACAAAAATTTTCCGTCTTCCCCGCTTTTTTGTTTCATTTTTCTGCATCATTTTTCTAATTCGACCAAATCTGTCTCCGTGCTTCCCGAGACGACTGAGACAGACCCCCACCACCCACCAGCTGATCTAAGTTTGTGAGTAACACACTAGTTTTTGCCAGACTGTACAATATTAGAACCTAATAATTTTGGGGAAATCACACAAAATCCTAACTTTGTCCTCTATCTCTCCGTCTGGACTGGACATGTTAAACGCTCGCGTTTACAACTTTAGTCCAACACACGGGGTTCTATTTCCTATTTTTCTTCTTTTTATCATTATTAGTGTTATTTTCTTCCTTTAGTTAGACCCCTTTGTGTGTTTCCCTCTAGATCCCTTGTAGATCTCATGAAATATTCTATAAAAGTCCACTTGGTTGTGTTTTGTGTGGGTTGAGTTTAACAATAAACCTCTGTTGTCTAGGACTCAAAATTTCATAAAATGTAGAAGCCTTCAGATTATGAGACTGATAAAAAGGTTTCTCGTCACTTTCCCTAAATGTTATATATATAAAAAGTGACGTGGTTCCCCTTTACGAGACAAATTAGTTTGATTTTAACGATTAAAGCGTAAATCGGACTAACCCGGACGTGAACGCTTCCTTCGTATCTTTTTCCAAATTAATTATATTTGTATTTAACCCTCATATACGCTACAGTTATACATATTTAAAGCTTTAAAAAAAAATATATATATCTGCAATACCTGAATGTAAATAATCACACTACTGCCAAATCATAAAATGGAAAGCTTCTTCAAAGAACAAAACAAAAGAAATAATAATAACGGCGGCACGGTGGTTGACTGGTGAGCACATCTGATCCGGGCTTGCCTGTGTGGAGTTTGCATGTTCTCCCCGTGCCCGTGTGGGTTTTCTCCGGGTATTCCGGTTTCCTCCCACATACCAAAAACATGCATGGTAGGTTAATTTAAAACTCTAAATTGTTTGTTTATATGTGCCTTGTGATTGGCTGGCCAGGGTGTATGTACCCCACCTCTCACCCCCAATCAGATGGGATAGGCTTCAGCACCCCTGCGACCCTAGTGAGGATAAGCGGTATGAAAAATCGATGGATGGTTAATAAAAACTATGTTCTGTCAATAAGTATCTTTTTTATAATTGTGTGCTTACCGTGTATCTTTTACCTCAATGCTGCAAAATGTGAGATGCCCGATTCTTATTGTTCCTGTGACCGTGACAAAAAAGTTATTTTCTATTCTATTCTGTTTGAGATATTTCCTTTTCTTTTTTAAACAAATGTTTGGTTAAGTCTTTTGTTTTGGTTGTTGTTGGTGTGACTTATTGGCCAATGTTAGGCTATAAAAGTCCTTCCATTCATCCATCCATTTTCTTCCGCTTATCCGAGGTCCGGTCGTCAGACTTCCATCTCCCGAGTCACTTCATCCAGCTCTTCCGGGGGGATCCCGAGGTGTTCCCAGGCCAGCCGGGAGACATAGTCTCTCCAGGGTGTCTTGGGTCGTCCCCGGGGTCTCCTCCCAGTGGGACATGCCCGGAAAACCTCACCAGGTAGGCGTCCAGGACGAATCCTAAACAGATGCCCGAACCACCTCATCTGGCTCCTCTCAATGTGGAGGAGCAGCGGCTCTACTCTGAGCCCCTCCTGGATGACCGAGCTTCTCACCCTATCTCTAAAGGACATTTCCACCGGAATTTCCACCGTATGTATCCGGGAACTTGTTCTTTCAGTCACCCACAGCTCGTGACCATAGGTGAGGGTAGGAACATAGATCAACCGGAAAATTGAGAACTTCGCCTTTCGGCTTAGCTCCTTCTTCACCACAACATACTGATACAAAGTCCACATCACTGCGGACGCTGCACCAATCTGCCTGTCGAACTCCCGTTCCATTGTTCCCTTACTTGTGAACAAGACCCCAAGATACTTGAACTCCTCCACTTGGGGCAGAATCTCATCTCAAGGGAGAGCACGCCACCCTTTTCCGACTGAGGGCCATGGTCTCAGATTTGGCGGTGCTGATTTCACACTCGGCTATGAACCGCTCCAGTGATAGTTGGAGATCACGGTTTGATGAAGCCAACAAAACCACATCATCTGCAAAAACCAGAAATGCGATACTGAGGTCACCAAACCGGACCTCCTCTACGCCTCGGATGCGCCTACACATTCTGTCCATAAAAGTTATGAACAGAGTCGGTGACAAAGGGCAGCCTTGGTGGAGTCCAACCCTCATCGGAAACGAGTCTGACTTACTTCCGGCAATGCGGAATAAACTCTGACACTGGGTGTACAGGGATCGAACAGCCTGTATCAGGGGGTTCAGTGCCCCATACTCCCGAAGCACCCCCCACAGGACTCCCCGAGGGACACGGTCGAATGCCTTCTCCAAGTCCACAAAATACATGTAGACTGGTTGGGCGAACTCCCATGCACCTTTGAGGATCCTCCTGAGGGTGTAGAGCTGGTGTACTGCTCCACGGCCAGGACGAAGACACGTTGCTCCTCCTGAATCTGAGATTCAACATCCCGACGGAAAGATATATGTATATACTATACAGTATAAAGCTATGTAACGCTATTGCTTAAGTTAGGCTTTCTGTTGTACTTTAAGGCTGTTGGTCAATACCATATTTTATTTTGAAACCCACTTCATTTTCAACTCATACAAAGACACGCTCATATCAACATGTCAAATGTCTGCACACATACTGGTTAAATAGGCTCACATTAACATGTCAAATCTATTCACATACTGTCCTCAACTACATTCATAAAATATACTCAAATCCTTTCACATATCTCAAGTGCTCACATACATGCTTGTGAAAAATAAAACAATTCTTGGGAGATTTATTTTAAGATAGATAGATTAGATAGATTTTGATGTTGATGTTTCTATGAGCGTGTCTTTATATGAGTTGAAAAGGAAGTGGTTTTCAAAATAAAATATGGCATTGACCAACAGTCATAAAGTACAATACTAAGCTTAACCTAAGCAGTAGCGTTACATCACATTATACCGTATAGTATATACATATATATTTATAATGTATATATGTCGTATACTTATTGATTATTATGTTACAATAACGCTTTTCCTCATTGATTTAGTATGTTCGCTTTTAATGTGGAAGTGCTGTAGGATATGACGTAATGGTCAACCAATCAGAGGCCGTGTCGTGTATGACATAGGGCTAGGCTGGCTCGTCTATCCAGAGCGAGATGCTATTAACCGAACACAGATGCTGCTGAATAAATGTGCCTTTTGGGCTAAAGCGCAAGTGCACGTGTGTTTACTCCTCGACTCGAGAGTTTCAACACCGCTGAAATGTAAATGGTTCTGAAATGTAAATGGTTCGTTGGTTATATTTTAGTTTGTCAATATGGGGAATTTTTTTATTTTCTACGTGCTATAATCACCAAATTATACATATTTAAAATATGAAACACTTCACAGTGCATCTCTATAATTTAACTTTTGTAATTGAAGTGTGAGTATAATCGACGTGTACGTGAGCATGATTGAGTGCGTGCCAGTGATGTGTGCCAGTGACGTGTGCGAGAATGTGATTGACGTGCTCGTGTGATTGACGTGCTCGCTTGAATGCATTTGAGTAGTGTTTATAAGAGCATTTCAGTAGTCTTTATGAGAGCAACACTTGTGTGTATGAGAGTATTTGAGTAGTGCTTATAAGAGTGTTTGAGTAGTGCTTATGAGAGAGTTTGAGTCGTGTTTATGGGAGCGTTTGCGTAGTGTTTATGAGAGTGTTTGAGTAGTGTTTATGAGCGCAAAACTCATGCATATGAGAGTGTTTGACTAGTGTTTGTGAGAGCGTTTGAGTAGTATTTATAAGAGCAAGACTTTCACTTGTGTGGATGAGAGTGTTTGACTAGTGTTTATGAAAGCAAGACTTTCACTCGTGCATATGAGAGTAGTTTGCTAGTGTTAATGAGAGGGTTTGAGCAGTGTTTATGAGAGCGTTTGAGTGGTGTTTATGACAGCCTTTCAATAGTTTGTGTGTGTGAAAGCATTTGAGGAGTAAGTGTGAGAGCTAATCCTAAATAATGTCCTTAACGGCCCCTCATATCCTGCTAACAACAACAAGCTGGTATGTCCAATTTGTATAAAGACAACAGAACTTAATACCTCAAAGTCACAAAATCCATTTTATCAACAACCATCACACCCAATTTCTTTAGCTGGGAACAAAAAAGCTTACAATCATGGAGCCCTTTGCTCAACAATGCAAATACAAATGTGACAGCGTATATGCTGCACGTATGCTGACATTATATTCAGTATAGCGTTACTCACTGATGCAGCCATTGAACATTTTGACAAAGCAGCGTTTAGGGAAAGGCTGCAGACTTTTGAAAAGTACTAAAATTTTGAATCAAAACAGGTTGCTTTGATCTACTTGTTGTGTTGTTATTAATGTTGCTACTTGGCACGTTTTCTTAACCAAGTGAAAACTTGAGTGGCAGTTAAGGCATTAATGACTGCTTATACCTGTGTGCTCCATGTTTGAATTATTGTTTAATTGCAATTTTTGTGAACAGAGCTTGAGTCTGTTTTATTTATATTTTTAATCCAAGATATTTTATTTATTATTCTACATTACAATGTCAATGTTCATTATTCTTAGTATTAGAATTAAAAGTGACGTGTTTTTAAAAAGGATGCACTTGCATTATTATGCTCTAATATCATTACATCTGTAGCATAACAAACATCAACGATACTATCGTTGGTCGTAATAGTTTTGGGGAAAATATATTGTCCTAAAAATATTTATATCGTGACAGGCCTTTCCATCCATCCATTTTCTTTACCGCTTATCCTCACTTGGGTCACAGGCTGCTGGAGCCTATCTCAGCTATCTCCGGGCAGGAGGCGGGGTACACACTAAACTGGTCGCCAGCCAATCGCAACAAACAACCATTCGCACTCACAGTCACACCTATGGGCAATTTAGTCTTCAATCAACCTACCATGCATGTTTTTGGGATGTGGGAGGAAACCGGAGTGCCCGGAGAAAACCCACCCAGGCACGAGGAGAACATGCAAACTCCACACAGGCGGGGCCGGGGATTGAACCGTGAGGCTGACGCTCTAACCAGTCGGTCACCGTGCCGCCATGTTCAGACTTAACCAATCAAATTGAGACTCATGTTGAATGACTACACACACATCTGCCTCCATTTCAAAGGCCAAAAGAACAACAGATGCATTGGGCCTTACAGAAACATAATTGAAGAAGCTGTTTGATGACCAGATTAATTGATTAATTGATAAAGTACAGGTTATTTTATGTTTATGGACTTGCAATTCAACTGTAGGGTGTGTGTGTGTGCGTGTGTGTGTGCGTGCACATGCGCATACGCGTGCATGTCTGCGTGTGCAAGAGAGAGAGAGAGAGAGAGAGAGAGAGAGAGAAGATGCATGTTTAACAGCTACTTTTGACCATCAAATAAAGCTAATGTTGCCAAATGCAAATTGACTGACAATTTTTTTTTTTGTCAGTCAATCAAATGGAATCGTTTGACCAGCGTCATGGAACGGATTGTGGTTGAACTTCGAGGTATGACTGCATCAAGTTAGAAACTATACAAGCCTTCTTAGTAATAGCCATGTCATTAAGAAGATGAAAGAAAACAGACACTTGAAGGAAATACAAGTGGCTTCTCAAGATTCTGTATTTAACCTATAAGAAATTCAATTTTATTTTCATTTCTTTTCATTGTGAAAAAAAAGTAATACCAAGGATTGACCTCTTTTCGTGGCATAAAACCTTTAAAACCACCTGCATCAGAGATACAAACAATACAAACTATGCATACCAAACCTTTAGGGCCATGTCAAAGTGAAAGCAGCAAAACATCCCATTTTTTTTTTATTTTTATTTTTTGTTTTTTTTAAAACCCCAATGTTATCATCTCACTGATTTGTTTGAGCAGATGGGGTAATTTGGTGGAATTGTTATTCTAAGAGGACACGGTGAATTAGGCCATGAAATATCAAATGAGGAAAATGTAGGATAACTATGATTACATCTTGAATGAAGAGGAAAATGAATCTCAGGGTGATGGGCAGCCATCAATGGAGACAATGTAAATACAGCACAGCCATATGTACTGTACATACAGTACCTGTACCTTTAGCCAAATTCTGTCATGATCCATCTTCTTTAGCACAATCATTGTCACTTTAGCAGGTGCTGAGCGTATAGCACACTTCGGTAACTTGTCCGAGGACACACTTAATATAATTATGCTGATGATAGTAAATTCCTTGACTTTGTTCATTTAATCATCTTTATTATCTTAATTTAATCACAGACTAAACAAAGTAATTGCTTTCACACATCACTCAAGGTTCAAGATGATATGCTTCTGATTTGTAATGCACTTGGTTTGCATACGACTGTCTTTGACACAACAATGTATCATTTGAAAGAAGGTACAACAGAGCCTCTTGCAATAGAAAACTGTTTCAGATCCCTGACATGCAGTAACCTAAAAATGTGAAAAACAAGTGATTTAAATGACTTGAAATGCCATTAATCCGTTTTAGCCTCCCGAAAAAAAATTAACAAATATGTTTATAATGTTATTTTTGTAAAATAGCACTCCGTAATATTGTACTTTATAAAAACATAGAATAATGCCGTGATTAAATAGAATGTAAAGTAATTTTTAATAAATTACCCCCACAAAGTCTGGCAAGCAATTGGACTCTGAATGGTATCCAGAAGAAAGGCTTGCTCCCAAAGCCCTGCAGAAAGGTTTACAAACCTGTAATGTGAATTTGGAACCAGAAGTGAGTATTTGCGAGCAACAGTATGGTTTCATGCCGAGAAAGAGTACCACAGATGCATTATTTGCCTTGAGGATGTTGATGGAAAAGTACAGAGAAGGTCAGAAGGAGCTACATTGTGTCTTTGTAGATCGAGAGAAAGCCTATGACAGAGTACCCAGAGAGGAACTGTGGTACTGCATGCGGAAGTCTGGAGTGGCAGAGAAGTATGTTAGAATAATACAAGACATGTACAAGGGCAGCAGAACAGCGTTGAGGTGTGCTGTAGGTGTGACAGGCGAATTTAAGGTGGAGGTGGGACTGCATCAGGGATCAGCCCTGAGCCCGTTCCTGTTTGCAGTGGTGATGGATAAGCTGACAGATGAGGTTAGACTGGAATCCACGTGGACCATGATGTTTGCAGATGACATTGTGATCTGCAGTGAAAACAGGGAGCAGGTGGGGGAACAGTTAGAAAGATGGAGGCATGCACTGGAAAGCAGAGGAATGAAGATTAGCCGAAGTAAAACAGAATATATTTGCATGAATGAGAGGGGTCGTGGGGGAAGAGTGAGGCTACAGGGAGAAGGGATAGCAAGGGCGGAGGACTTTAAATACTTGGGGTCAACCGTCCAAAGTAATGGTGAGTATGGTCAGGAAGTGAAGAAACGGGTCCAACCAGGTTGGAACGGGTGGAGGAAGGTGTCAGGTGTGTTATGTGACAGAAGAGTATCTGTTAGGATGAAGGGCAAAGTTTATAAAACAGTGGTGAGGCCAGCCATGATGTACGGATTAGAGACAGTGGCACTGAAGAGACAACAGGAAACAGAGCTGGAGATGGCAGAAATGAAGATGTTGAGGTTTGCTCTCAGAGTGACTAGGTTGGATAAAATTAGAAATGAGCTCATCAGAGGGACAGCCAAGGTCCGATGTTTTGGAGACAAAGTTAGAGAGAGCAGACTTTGATGGTTTGGACACGTCCAGAGGAGAAATAGTGAGTATATTGGTAGAAGGATGATGAGGATGGAGCTGCCAGGCAAGAGAGCTAGAGGAAGACCAAAGAGAAGGTTGATGGATGTCGTGAGGGAAGACATGAGGGCGGTTGGTGTTCGAGAGGAGGATGCAGGAGATAGGCATACATGGAAAAGGATGACGCGCTGTGACGACCCCTAAAGGGACAAGCCGAAAAGGAAAAGAAGAAGAAGAAGATCCGAAATCAGATCGGATGGAATACCATGGATGTGGAACATGTGTCTGATTACAGGTCCAGCATCTCCAACGATGAAGACAACTTGAAATAGGCCATTTTAGAGAATCGATCCACAACACTAAGAATCACTGTGGTTTCCTGAGACAACGGTGATAAAATCCAGTGTGATGTGAGACCAATAGCGGTCTTCCTCATTGTAAGACCTTCGTCTTCAGGTCCCAACTTGTATTTAAGACACTCCACTCTTATGGCATCAGCCACCCTCGTTTCCACTTCCCACTTGGGCCACAGGGACAAATGTCTCTGGGATGGGATCAATAAAATACAGACAAAAAATGTAAATCTTGAATAAGGCATTTGGCTTGATGTTCTGAAACCTGGGTCAGTAAGTGATGGTGAAGTTGAACATGGTCAGAAACAACGCCCCAACGGGCCTGACAGAAGTTAAGTCTGTGAGTGGATCAGATGTAGGCAAGGTTATTGTAGACTGTGAAAACACCGTTAGACTGTTCCACCGCCCTCTCTACCCAGTCCCTCCGCTCCTGAAGCGCAAGGATAATAGTCAGCAGTTAACCCTCTACCCAGTGCCTCCACTCCTGAAGCGCAAGGATGATGGGCAGCAGTTCTCTATTTCCAATATTGTAGTTGCATTCTGCAGGACAGACACGTCAAGTCAAAATGAGAAGAAGGCGCAGGGATGACCCCTCTGATCGATGGGAGAGCGCTAAGACAAAATGGCCCCTACTCCTGAATCCAAAGCGTCCACTTCTACGATAAAATATAACTCAGGGTTAGGATGGGTATGAAAGGGTGAAATAGTAAACAAAAATGTACCAACGCCCAGGGCAGAAGCAGAGACTGATGTAACTGATGTAACAACTCAGCTAAGCTTAGTCAAATTGCAGCAAAATCACCTATAAAAATTGGCAAAGCCCAAGAACCTCTACGTCTGCTTCTTTGATGTCGGCATGGACCAATTGACCACAGCCTGGATTTTGACTGAATCGGCTCTGGGTTGATTTTTTTCCACAATGAAATTCAACAAATGTGGAATAAAACTGGGATTTATCTGCCTCAATGAATAAGTGGTTCTTGAGAAGGCGCTTTAACCTGAGCTGGACCTGTAGCGGTGTTCCTGGAACCAGAAGAAAATGGATGGCTATACAATGGTGCATTGGGATAAAATAACATTTCCACCCATTCATCCATTTTCTTTTGCTTTTCCGTGGTCAGGTTGCGGGGGCAGTATATTAGCAGGAAGCCATCCGTCAAGCTCCTACGGGGTATCTCAAGGTGTTCCCAGACCAGTATAGTCTCTCCAGCGTGGCCTGGATCATCCCTGCAGCCTCCTGCCGGTGGGACATGCCTGGGGCCACGCCTGGAAGGCATCCAGGAGGCATACTAACCAGAAACCCAAACTATATTAGCTAGATCCTCTAGATACGGAGGAGCAACAGCTCTATTCTGGGCCACTCCAGAATGTTTCTCACTTCGTCTCGAGAGAGAGCCCGGATACTCTCCAGAGGTAACTAATTTCATCCACTTGTATCTGTGATCTTGTTCTTTTGGCCACAACCCACAGTTTGTGACCCGAGGAACGTAGATTGAGTGAATTGAGAGATTCTCCTTTCAGCTTAGCTCCTTCTTCACCATGACAAACCAAGTCTGAATCACAGTATTCACTTATTCCCTTCCTCCCTCACCCATAAACAAGACCCCAAGATACTTGGAACAGGATCTCCCTGGAGATGTTTTCTGACAGAGGAGCATGGCCTCAAATTTGGAGGTGTTGATTCTCATATTGTCATCATCACTTCAACCTCAGCTGCAAACCACTCTAGCAAGAGTTGAATATTTCAGCTTGATGATGCCAACAGAACCACATCATCTACAAAAAGCATACTGACACCCCCAAACTGGACCCCCTCAACGCTGTCTGTTGGTGTGTGTAGAAATTCTGACCAAAAAGGTTATGAACATAATTTTTGACAACGAGCAGCCTTGGCGGAGTCCGACCCTCACTGAAAATGAATCTGAATTATTGCCAGCAATGCGAACAAAACTCTGACACCAGTCATAAATGGACCGAAAAGGCCATATCAGGGGCCATACACCATTCTCACAGAGAACCCCCACAGTACTCCGCCCTGTTCTGTACCAAGCAGAAATAAGACATTTTTTGAACAGGGAGAAATGGCTGGTAAAGAACTGGCACACAGAGCTAAAACAAACAAACAGTCTTGAAATATTAGCACATCAACTTTTAGGGAAGACAAGAACCTTGTCACGAACAAAAGAGAACTGTGTATATCTTGTGGTGGGATAGACAAAAACAAATTATAAAGTTTATTTTCCACAATTCAAATTCCAGCTTTGATACAGGAGCAGAGTGCACTGTTGGAGGACGATATCTCCATAAAGGAAATTAAAGCAATTGGAGCCCTCAGGATCGTAAGTCCCTGGAAATGATGAGTTTTTGGAAATTTATCGGAAATTCATTGAGGATAAAAAAGCTATCAATGTCTCAGTAGGTATGCAGACGAATGAACCCATTGTCATAAGCTCCAGTACTGAGAACTCTGACTATGAGGACACGGTGGATGAGGAGGCCGTCAAGGCTCCCCCCTCAACCGGAAGTTCCCAACTACAATACTGAGCAGTCTGAGGCAGCAGAAGATCACGTGGGTCAGCAGGAATTTCCTCACCCTACCCCGCTACAACCAGATCATGATGAGTATCGTCCCACATCGCCGTCATTGCCATCAGTGCACCTGCCAGCACCTTCAATGGAGGACAAAGTTCTCCTCAGGCGGGATCTGCCCAATGGGTGGTTGATGACAGATGCTTACAATTGTATTAAACATACAATGGAACACCTTCTATTGAAAGTGCTGACAAGGTACGCCAAATATTAGTGCCTTGGGTGTCAAGTTTAACCAGTCAGAAATGTCATCCCTGTCTTGATTTAAGAGGTGATTATTATTTCAGCAAGCATTTTGATAATGTGATGTCACGTCTACGTATACATCCCTTTCTACCCAGCATTCACTACCTGAACGTGTTAAACCTTTCCACTGATAAGAAGAACTTTAAATACATCGCAGAAGTTGTATTACTGGAACTCGAACAGGAGAGGAAGATATTCAACAAGCCCAAGGGTCACTATCGAGCGACATCAAGCAGGTGCTGGACAAATATTACTACCAAGCATAACAATGGGCATTGTTTTGAGAAAGCTGTTGACCTGTGATTACAATTCACGCAATTGGACTGATATTTTGGAAAGAACCATTCTATTTACTTATATCTTGGAAAAAGATGAAAAAGATGAGAAAATGTTGGTAAGTATGCAAAAAGTCAGATCATTGACACATTCAATATTTCACATGGGATTCTTTTGTAAAGTACGTTATATGCATAAGTAATTCATGTTTGTCTGACACATTTAAAGCAATTCCCTTCTCTGATGCGTTGGTTGTGAAGGAAGGTATCCGGATGGTGGTTCGTGTCAATAGTCACTTTTTGGCCTCCAATGTAGTTGGAGAAATGTTTGATGGCCCAGACCGTGGAGAGCAGGGCTTTTTCACAGTGGGAGTATTTAAGCTTGGGACCGTTAAGAGTTTTGCTCGCGTAGGCGACGACGCGCTTGTCTCGGTCGTACATTTGGTAAAGACCAGCACTAAGGCAATGGTCCGAAAACCCTGTTTCGAGTCCCCGAGAATAATGAGGGGTGAGTCCGGGTGTTTTTTTTCAATTTCGTTGACTTGTTCGGTGAGCGTTAGCAATGCGGCGTTCATGTTAGCTTGAGGCGGGATGTAGGCTGCAGCCAGGATTAATGATGCGAACTCACGTGGCGAGTAGAATGGTTTACAGTTCAAAAACAGCGACTCCAAATGCGGGCTGCAGTGTGTGCTGAGCACCGTGACGTCCGTACACCATTTTTCGTTGATATGGAGGCATATCCCGCCACCCTTTGTTTTCCCCGATGATTCCATTTCGCGGTCCGCTCGATGAATGTTGAAGCCGGGAAGCATGACGGCGCCATCGGGTACGGCGTCGCAAAGCCAGGTCTCCGTGAAGCACATGGCCACGGAACGTCCGAAGTCTTTACTGGTCTTTAACAGAAGATGAAGCTCGTCCATTTTGTTGGGTAGGGAGCGTACATTCGCGAGGTGGATCGATGGGAACGCCAATCTGTGTCCTCTCTTGCGGAGTTTCACCTGAATGCCAGCTCGTTTCCCTCTGTGGCGCCGCTTCCGTCTCCATGCGCCGAAAACCGCGGACGCCGCTCCGGTGAGTAACTCGGGGAAAAAACTGAGCGGATCTTCGAAAGTTGGTGACAGAAAGTCCGGAGTAGCCTCCTTGATGGTTAGCAGGTCTCCCCTTGTGTAAGTGAGTCGTGTAAGGTCTCCAAAGACGGACGAAAAACACCAAAAACAAAGACAATACTAGAGAGCGCGTTACCGAGGCGACCACACTGGTAGGCGCCATCTTGGATATCTCTAAGAGCCGCTAAAATGCGGAGCATAGCGGCTCTTCTAGGGACTGCATAGCGGCTCTTCTAGGGACTGCATAGCGGCTTCTTGCTCATCACCCCAAACGATAGGAGTGTCCTTTTTCAGGAGTTCGGTGAGGGGGTGCGCGATATCCGAGAAGTGTTCGACGAACTGCCGGGAATAATTATTCACAGCAAGAAAACTGCGAAGTTTGGACACATTAGTGGAGGCATGTTTAGGAGGCTCTGTCGGAGGTGGAAGTTGAAATTCCTTCTGACAGGGGATTCCGCCAGACGTTCCCAGCAGACCCTCACAATACGTTTGGGGCTCCCACGTCGGACCGACATCTTCCCCCTCCATCGGAGCCAACTCACCACCAGCTGGTGATCAGTTGACAGCTCCGCCCCTCTCTTCACCCGAGTGTCCAAGACATGCGGCCGCAAGTCTGTTGACACGACCACAAAGTCGATCATCGAACGGCGACCTGAATATGCCTGGATTTGGGTTCAATGCCATTCGGGCAAATCAGGAGGCCGACATAATTTACTTTTTTGCGGCACCATTGTCCCTTTAGGAGGGAGATTTTGGCCCCGGCGGCGGCAAGTTGGGATAGTACGTGGTCAATTTCCGCCAGGTGGGCATCCAGCGAGGGGGTCCTCATCATGATATCATCAACGTAGATGAGGTTGCCCCTGGCTGCAGCGTCAGGACAGGCCTTGTTGAGAAAAATGTTGAATTCAGTCAGTGAGTTGGCATAGCCAAATGGACACCTGGTGAATGTGTATTGTTTGTTGGGAAAAGTGAAAGCCAGTTTGTGTTGGTCCGCGGGATCCACTGGAATGGTCCAAAAGCCGGATACGTCAATAGTGGTGAAAAATTTAGCGTTGCGCACTAGAGGAAGTTCTTGTTCGAGCTGGGCCATAGGCCAGCATGACAAGGGAAATTGAGTGTTTAATTTTTGCCTCGATGGTGGGTCGCCATTTACCGTTCGGTTTTAGAACTGGCCAGAGAGATGCCGGGTAGGTGCTATTGCATCGCCGAATGATGCCTTTTTCTAGCATAGCGTCAATTGTTTCTTGTACTGGCTTGTAGGAGGCGAGCGGAATTTTATATTGTCACACGAAAGTGGGCGGCCCATTTGGAGGGGTCGGAATGCGGACCATTTGCAAGTCGGTCAGGCTGAAGTTGAGTGAGTCTTTAGCAAATGACGCGCCGTGTTTGATGAGCACTTCCCCCAAACGGTGTCGTTCGTCACTTAGGGCGTCAGCATCCGCTAGGACCTGAAGTGGGCGACTATCATATGATGTTACCGGTGCCAGCAAGTTGGTTCGCGAGGAGTTTGAGGGAGTGGGTGAAGTCACAGGAGACACGCTTTCGGGTGCAGCTGGGATTGTACTGAGCGTATGGATCACCAGGTATTGGTCTGTAGCCAGGTCCACTCTGATGATGTCATCACCGTCAGTAGGTCACACTGGAACGAGAGCAATGTGTCGCGAAGGAACAGTGAGTTGTACTCCACCAGAGCTTGGCAATGGGGAGAGGACTAGTGGGGGGTGACCAATCACGGGGAACGTGAGATTGAAGTCGTGGAAGTCGGAGCAGATCAAGAGGCCAAGCCTAGTAGATCTGGGGATGTGGATGGCGTTCCGTGTGCGGTTGTGAATTAGCAGCACGGTTATCCGCGAAACGTCTAGGAGGGGTGTGGCATGCTGCGACAAAACCCGGTCGTTAAACTCCGGCGAAGGCTGAAAGAACGCATGTGGACGGCTTGGTTAGCGCGCACGACCAGTCAGTTAGGGAAGTTAACAGTCAAAACTTTTACTATAACTTCGTCTTCGTTTGTCCCGACTTAAGGTTTACTGGTTAAAAACACGGTTAGCGGAGTTGCTATTAGCACGCGACCACAAAACGTTGTTAATGGTGTCGACTTTAATGGCCAGTCGGACAAGGACATCAGCGCCTACATAAGTTTCATGCGGCAAATTGGGGATCACTAAGAAGCAGTGAGTTAACGAGCGATGGTTCTATTGCAGGTTCAGGGCGCATACACCCATTGCAGTGATGGCAGAGGGCGGCACGGTATTAATGGGAAAGCGAAAAGCTTTGTTTGTTTGTATGTGCCCTGCGATTAGCTGGCAACCAGTTCAGGGTGTACCCCGCCTCCTGCCCGAAGATAGCTGGGATAGGCTCCAGCAATCCCGCGACCCTTGTGAGGATAAGCGGCTCAGAAAATGGATGGATGGACTTGTGTACTGTACACTGTATCCATCCATCCATCCATTCATCCATTTTCTGTACAGCTTATCCTCACAAGGGTTGCGGGCGTGCTGGAACCCGTCCCAGCTCAAATTATTCTCTAGCATTTTAGACAAAAGTTAAAACACCAATGACCTCTAGGGGGCATTCAAGGATTGGCCACTGACATAGGTTTCGGTCAAACCAACATTACATGACAGAAATAATGGGTGCTAACTTACTGTAATTAAATTACTTTATTGCAATTAAATTACTTTAATAAATACTGGTAATGACATGCTTACTCTAACCTTTTCACTGTCCCAGCTAAATGTCTTGTGCGGAGCCGATCGATGACATCATTGATCGGATCGGCGACTTATGACATGAAAGCCGATCAGCCGATCAGCATAAAATGCTAATTATCGACCGATACCGATAACACCGATCAGATCGCCGTAGTCTAAGTGAAACGAAGCAGCTTGTTGACTAAATTGGAAACTATCCGTCCATCCATTGTCTTCTGCTTATGTGAGGTCGGGTCACGGGGGCAGCAGCCACAGCAGGGAAGCCCAGACTTCCCTCTCCCCAGCCACTTCCTCTAGCTCTTCCGAGGGGAACCCGAAGCGTTCCCAGGCAAGCCGAGAGACGTAGTTTCTCCAGCGTGTCCTGGGTCGTCCCTGGGGTCTCCTCCCGGTGGGACACCTCACCAGGGAGACGTCCAGGAGGCATCCTAAACAGATGCCCGAGCCACCTCATCTGGCTCCTCTCAATGCGGAGGAGCAGCGGCTCTACTCTGAGCCCCTCCCGGATGACCAAGCTTCTCACCCTATCTCTAAGGGAGAGCCCGGACACCCTGCGGAGGAAACTCATTTTGCCCGCTCTTATCCGGGATCTTGATCACAGCTCGTGACCATAGGTGAGGGTAGGAACGTAGATCGACCGGTAAATCAAGAGCTTTGCTTTTCAGCTTAGCTACTTCTTCACCATAACGGACCGATACAAAGTCCGCATCACTGCAGACGCTGCACCGATCCGCCTGTTGATCTCCCGTTCCATTCTTCCCTCACTCGTGAACAAAACCCCAAGATACTTGAACTCCTCCACTTGGGGCAGATCTCATCCCCGACCCGGAGAGGGCACTCCGCCCTTCCGAATGAATGAGCTTCCGAATGAGGAGCATAGTCTCAGATTTGGAGTAAAGTTGAGGAATGCTCATCAAACACCTGTTTGGAACATCCCACAGGTGAACAGGCTAATTGGGAAGAGGTAGGTGCCATGATTGGCTATAAAAGGAGCTTCCCTGAATTGCTCAGTCATTCAGAAGCAAAGATGAGGCGAAGTTCACCTCTTTGTGAACAAGTGCGTGAGAAAATAGTCGAACAGTTTAAGGACAATATTCCTCAACGTACAATTGCAAGGAATTTAGGGATTTCATCATCTATGGTCCATAATATCGTCAAAAGTTTCAGAGAAATCACTGCATGTAAGTGGCAAGGCCAAAAACAAACATTGAATGCCCGTGACCTCCGATCCCTCAGCATCAAAAACCGACATCAATGTGTAAAGGATATCACCACATGGCCTAATGAAGACTTCAGAAAACCGATGCCAGTAAATACAGTTCGGCGCTACATCCGTAAGTGCAACTTGAAACTCTACTATACAAAGCAAAAGTCAATTATCAACAACACCCAGAAACACCGCCGGCTTCTCTGGGCCCGAGCTCATCTAAGATGGACTACGTCTCTTGGCTTGCCTGGGAATGCCTCGGAATCCCCTCGGAAGAATTGGAGGAAGTGGCTACATATATATATATATATATATATATATATATATATATATATATATATATATATACATACAAACATACATACATCAATTTTCTGAGCTGCTTCTCCTCACTAGGGTCGCTGGCGTGCTGGAGCCTATCCCAGCTATCATCGGGCAGGAGGTAGGGTACACCCTGAACTGCTTGCCACCCAATCGCACGGCACATACAAACAAACAACCATTCGCACTCAGATTCACACCTACGGGCAATTTAAAGTTGTCAATTAACCTACCATGCATGTTTTTGGGATGTGGGAGGAAACCGGAGAAAACCCACGCAGGGGAGAACATGCAAACTCCACACAGGCAGGGCCGGGGATTGAACCCCGCACCTCAGAACTGTGTGGCAGACGCTCTAACCAGTCGGGCACCGTGCCGCCACGATGGCATCTTCAATAATGTTTGGCCCGTGTGTGGCATTTATAACACAGTGCCCCCTCATATTTTCACTCACCAATTCCACTTGGATAACATGATGCGTTGAATGGATTGCTTGATCAACAGCGTAGTTTACATTATTCATATACAAACAAAATCAAGGAGGTGGGGGGACATCTGACGTCGCTTTATTCGAACGCAGTCTGGTCTCTAGATTGTTGCACTTTTGCACCTACTGTCTGTACGATAGGGTTTTGCTCTGTGACCCTGACACGTCGCGGTGCATTTCGAATTTGCCGTGGTGGCCCCCGTCTTCATTCTATTTGTGGTTGTGGCGCATTGGTAATTTGTTGCTGTTGTGTCTTTTCCATTAGCACAGCAGGCTGTAGTGTATTGTGAATTTGTTGTTGGTGTTGTGTCATTTCTATTTGTGTAACAGGTTGTGGCATATTGTGGCTTTGTTATTGATGTGCTTCCCAGGAGTTTCTGAACACGTTTCTTATTTTCATACCAGGTTGTGGTGCATTTTGAATTTGCTGTGACTCCCTAGCCGTTTCATTTTGTACATCTGGTTCTATTGACTCAACTGTTTCCATATTGCCAGAAGGAGATTGATTAAGCAATCTGAGCGCTGTTCTCAAAGGGCTAAAAAAATCAACAAAATCCTCAATGTTTCGAATAACTTCAAAAGGATCAGCATTTTCAGTCAATATTTGATCATGCTGTATTTGGCCGCTCGTTTGAATATTGTTTACAATATTATTCTATTCCTGCGGTATATTACTGTATTTGTCTCAATGTCATCCGACTTTGAGTTTTCCATTTTTAAACAAAATAATACAAATCAGACTAAATAATTGGGAATTTAAAAAAAACACATTGAATAAAAGAATAGACTTGTTACCGCTACTCCACCAAGGTACCAATCAGTCCAACTATATGAGGAATGACTGGCTCTAAACATCTTTGACAGGCCAACCTATCTTGGGGGAGTCTTCCTCCTCCTCTTCCTCCTTGATGTCTCCTCACAGCCAATCTGCGTCGCAATGTCACCCCCTGCAGGTCACGTTTAATTCTCTTCACACCGTGATTTGACAGTCTTTCTGTAGAAATACAGAGAATATGTGTTACATATGTTTCCACACACACAGAGACAGACACAGAGACAGACACACACATGCACTCACATACATGCAGGCACACAGACTTTTGCACAATTAAAAAAAATAGTATTGGGTTAAAAAAACAGCTAAAGAATGAATAAACTCTATGTTATCATAGTAAAGACGTGTTTTTGTTTAAACATAAAACGAAACGCATCCCGTCTAACATCAAGCGTTTTGCTAAAGAAAAAGGGCTAACCAAACATTTTAGGTACACCTCCTTTTGTTACGGTTGTCACGTTAGCTTCGCTAACCTTGTGTGTTTATTGGCGAGGCAGTGGGTCCAACTGACAATGTTTCAACCTCTGAATCTGCAGCAGACGCTCTAACCAGTGCCGCTCTCTGAAATATTTTAGAGAAAATTAATCAACATCAACAAGGACACGTCACGCTTTAAAATATGAAATCCTCACCGATATCACTCTGTGTGACGTATATTCCTCCAAAATCATCGTCTAGGAATGCTTTATTTCACAATTTAAAAATCAAAGTTAGGAGTTGTGACACAAAAAAAAAGAGGAAGAATGTCAATAAGTACTCATGAGGGCTGCGAATTTCTGTGCAAATATAGAAATGCATATTGCAAATTGGAAGTACTTCTGGAATAATCAAAACATTATGTAACTACAAACACCTCGAATCATCTTGTTTTTAATGCTTTCCCTCTCTAAAGCACGCTGAAGCAAGGCACTGTGAGGTGGATGTTTAAAAAAAATGCTAGTGGATGTTTAAAAAAAATGCTAGGTGTGTAAGCCTTGACTAGCCTATATAGAGTGTGGACCATCATAAAATTACATATATTATCCTTCTGTCATGGCAATTCCATCCATCCATTATCTGTACCGCTTATCCTCACTGGGGTCGAGGGCGTGCTGGAGCCTACCCCAACTATCTTTTGGGCGAGTGGCGGGGTACACCCCGAACTAGTCGCCAGCCAATCGCAGGGCAGATATAAACAAACAACAATTCACACCCACATTCACACCTACGGGCAATTTAGAGTCTTCAGGGCCGGGGATTGAACCCCTGTCCTCAGAACTGTCAGGCAGACGCACTAACCATTCGCCCACCGTGCCGCGGGGTGGCCGCGTTCATCTAACTTGAATCCAAAACGTTCCCACATCGTCGCAGTGGCATGAAGAAACTAATTCCATTTATGCCGCTCAGTTTTCTGTAACTGCAACTGCCGGCTCGCTGTCAGAAAATTTAGCTTTGTGTATGCTAGCGCCCGCATTTCATACGCACGGACACACAGACACGCACACGGCCAATCAGACTGAGGGTCCCTGCTCATCACTATCTCTGATTGGTTTCGAGACCACGATGAAACCCATTTTGTGTTTGCTTTCAAGTCACGGAAATATTTTTTTCTTACTTAAGTGACTGGGCAGCTCTACGCATCCTCTCTTTTTTTTTTTTTACCCCCCCCTTTTCTGTTTCATTTGCTTCTTCGTCTTGTAGCAGGGCCGGCCCACCAGCCCACTGGCCCATCCGCCCACCGTGCGCCGGTCCGCCCTTGCCCTCCACGCTCGCATGCATGGTCTTTGGGGGTGTTGAGCGTGTTGACATGGTAAGAAGATCGCTAATTACTACATATATTAGTACTAACAAATAGAGTTAATGTTAATGATAGATGTGTTGTGTAGAAAATGCTGTTTAGGAGTTTTTTTAAAGATACATCAGCTGTTTCACCCCTCCTCTCCCTGTTCTCACACAGAGATAGATTCGGGCGAGTTGCCTTTGCCCCCAAATCCACCTGTTGATGTCACCCCCTCCTACTTGAGTGTTCCACTTCCCTTCAATACCCAGGAACCACTTTATTGCTTTACAATAGGCAATATTGTAGCCAGTGCTGTTATACGACTCTTGAAGTAGCGGTTGAATTGTTTTAAAGATGCTCCTTTGTTGGTTTAAAATAACACCCTCCTTCCTTCCTCCCTCCTTTCGCTTGTAGAGACAGTCAATGTGTGGAATCTGGTTTATGAATGTTCACTGATCTCCAGAGCCCCTCTCATTCATTGTACCATTTGTAATTTTGTTACAATAGGCAATGATGCTGCTTGTGCTGTTTTACAACTCTCTGTAGTAATGGTTGTATGGCTTAGCCGGTGCTGTTTTAACAACCTTCCTTCCTTCCCCACTTTGCTCGAAGAGACAGTCATGCTTGGAATCAAGTCTGAGAACGTCCGCTGATGCCTGTTTGCTTTCACCCCCTCCTACTTGAGTGTCCCATTCCCCCTCAATACCCAGGTACCACTTTATTACTTCACAATAGGCAAGATTGTAGCCGGTGCTGTTTTACGACTCCCTGAAGTAGTGGTTGAATTCTTTTAAAAGATATTCCTTTGGAGGTTTAAAATAATCCCCACTCACCCTCTCCTCCAGACGCACAGGAGCGTGGAATCTTGCCTGACAGCCTCCGCTGATGCATGCTTGCTGTCACCCCCTCCTACTTGAGCGTTCCACTCCCCTTCAATACCCAGGTACCATTAGTTTCTGCTCATAGCTGATAGACTCCTCCCACTGACCGTCTGTCACCCCCAGTGTTTCCTGACCTGATATGTCACAACATGTTCATGGGTGTCCCCCACCCCCTCCCCTCTCCCAGAATTCTGCCCAGGCATGTTCGAAGGGTGACCTTGTATGACTATTCCCCCTGATGTTTTTATTGCTTTACAAGAGACAATATTATACTGCGTTTCCGGTTATATTGTTTTTACACCACTTTAAATGACAAGTTTTATTGTTTTATAACCACTCGAGGAAGCCGTAATGAGATCACGTGTCCGTGTGTGAACCTGTCTGACCCTGCGTAACCCCTGTCTGACCTCATAAGGGCTTGTCTCCAAGGCACAACCTGTCAAAACAAGGTCATCAATCATATGATGTCAGGGTCATAAATCACTCATTTGACATGAGCTGTATTCTATTAGTTTTTTAAGGATATTGCCCCTATATTACTGGTTGTATATTGAGACGCATTACAATGAGGTAGGCTACCTGAAAGCATGAGGACAATGACTTTTTTTCCTCTACTACATAAAAAGGGAAGAGACCCACAGCAGTGTGCAAACTATTGCCCTAACTGTTTGACTAATGCGGATGAAAAATAATTATCACTAAAATGTTACAATCCAGACTGGAAGAAGTGGTCCCTTCTCTCATCCATCCAGATCAGGACCAGCTCCATATCGATCAAGCAGGTCCTTCATATGGTATAATAAAAAACTGATAAAAATACTTTCTTTTGGAATAAATGGATTAGGTCTGGTATATATATTCTCAAGAATGTGATGGATGTTCCTGGGTTCAGATCTTTTAATGAAATACAGTAAATACAATATGTGTAACTCAGAATTTTGGAGATTACTACAAATCAGACATTGTATTCTCTTAAATAAAGAACATATGGAACATGGTTTAACTAAAATCAAGGACATTTCTCACAAGATAGGAGAATAGAGGACCAAAAACTGGATGGTCTAAAAGTATGTTGGGATAAGGACCTAGCTCAGGAGATTTCAGGAGATGTGTCTGACCAAAACATAAATAATAATCATTTTGAAAAAAGCAAAAGAATGTGACCTTTGACGCCAGACACAATTACTGTGTACATATCCCTCAGTTTTTTATTCCTTATCATTTTCAGAGTGAGCTGGAGCCAATCCCAGCTGACACCCAGGACTTGTTGCCAGTCAATCAGAGGTCACATGTAGTATAGACACAAAAATTATTCACACTCACATTTATAGCTATGGGCTGTTTAGAGTATTAAATTAACCTAACATGTATGTTTTTGGAATATGGGAGGAAGCATGAGTACCCTGAGAAAACCCACGCAAGCATGAGGAGAACATACGGACTCCACACAGCAACCCTTTAACATCTGGAGGGAGGCAGGGAGGGAGGAAGGAACATATATATATATATATATATATATATATATATATATATATAGAGAGAGAGAGAGAGAGAGAGAGAGCAAGAGAGCAAGAGAGAGAGATAGATAGATAGAGAGAGAGAGAGAGAGAGAGAGAGAAAATAACCAGGGAGACAGAAAACCAGATAACAAAGCCTGGAAATTAGTCTTTATTTGCAGTTTGGTCCTTTGTTAAAAGGTGCGGCTTTGCTGTAATAAATGTGAGATTTAATTTTTTAACCTGATCACCAACACATAAAAATGGTCTGATATCATGTTGGTTTAAGACATGGGCTCTGTGTAAATGTCTATTGTCACAGTGTGTGGGAGCATCCATCCATCCATCTATCCATCCATTTTCTGAGCCGCTTCTCCTCACTAGGGTCGCGGGCGTGCTGGAGCCTATCCCAGCTGTCATCGGGCAGGAGGCGGGGTACACCCTGAACCGGTTGCCAGCCAATCGCAGGGCACATAGAAACAAACAACCATTCGCACTCACATTCACACCTACGGGCAATTTAGAGTCTCCAATTAATGCATGTTTTTGGGATGTGGGAGGAAACCGGAGTGCCCGGAGAAAACCCATGCAGGCATGGGGAGAACATGCAAGCTCCACACAGGCGGGACCGGGGATTGAACCCGGGTCCTCAGAACTGTGAGACTGACGCTCTAACCAGTCGCCCACCGTGCCGCCCATGTGTGGAAGCAATAAATAAATAAATATTTTTTAAACTGACATACTGTTATCTCCCAATCATTTCTGTCTGTCTCTCTTTCATACAAGTGTCAGTTTTGAAGCCTGATAAATTAAACCCACAGTGTAACTGCAGCGACTGAAATAGCATCCAACTGAAAATGAAAGCAGTTGTTGTTCATAACTTTACACATAGGAAATGAAATTGAAAAAAGATTGCTGATTTTATTATTAGTTGTACTTCAAATAAAAGTATTCACTTTTAAAATATAACATTTTGATTAAGTGATTTATTCTGAGGGCACGGTGAACGACTGGTTAGAGCGTCGCCGGCCCCACCTGTGTGGAGTTTGCATGTTCTCCCCATGCCTGCGTGGGTTTTCTCCGGGCACTCCGGTTTCCTCCCACATCCCAAAAACATGCATGGTAGGTTAATTGACAACTCTAAATTGCCCATAGGTGTGAATGTGAGTGCGAATGTTTGTTTGTTTGTATCTGCCCTGCGATTGTCAGGGAACCAGTTCAGGGTGTACCCCGCCTCCTGCCCGATGATAGCTGGGATAGGCTCCAGCACGCCCGCGGCCCTAGTGAGGAGAAGAGGCTCAGATAATGGATGGATGGATGGATTTATACTGCTGGAAGGGATAAAGGAAGTACAAATTAGTTCCTGATTTATGGGGCTCAATACATTCCATGCCACTGGTTTGTCTTAAAGTTGTCCATTTCTGTATGACATTGAAGGATTTCAGTGTTGACTGAAGAAGTAATAATAATAATAATAATAATGATAATAATAAAGCGGCACGGTGGGAAAACTGGTGAGCACATCTGCCTCACACTTCTGAGGTTCGGTGTTCAAATCTAGCCTTCCTGAGTGGAGTTTGCATGTTCTCCCAGTGCCTGCGTGGATTTTCTCCGGGAACTCCAGTTTTCTTCCACATTCCAAAAACATTCATAGTAGGTTAATTAAAGACTCCAACTTGTTCGTAGGTGTGAATGTGTGTGTGAATAGTTGTTTTTTAAAATGTGACCTGCGATTGGCTGGTGACTAGATCAGAGTGTACCTTGCCTCTCGCCCAAAGTCAGCTAGGTTAGGCTTCAGCACACCCTTGACTCGAGTGGGGATAAGCGGTTCAGAAATTGGATGAATGGTTGGATGGATAATAATGAAACTTTATTTATATAGCATATTTAAAAATGTGTTAACAAAGTGCTTTGACAGACAGAACCCTAACCCTAACCCTAACAAAATAAGATACCAATTGTCATGCTTGTATATGGTATAAAACCAAGGGTAAAAAAAAAAAAAAAAACTGTGAAACCCATGCAATGCAAAAATCTGAATCAGAATCATCTTTATTTACCTAGTATGTCAAAAACACACAAGGAATTTGTCTCCAGTAGTTGGAGCCACTCTCGTACTTTTGAGACTTTTAAGACATAAAAACAAAAAACACAGTTCGGAGAGTTACTGAGCAATGAAATGTTACCAGTGTGGTAATGTTGATAAAACATTATTTTTTTTTGGACAATTTTGCAGTCACAATTAGAGTTTACAATTTAAAGCAGTTTGAAATGACTAATAGAGTAATAGTCTCGTACAGTGATTTCAAGAAATGTAAGCAGTTTAAAGTGACTAGTAGTGCGATAATCTGGAACAGTGTCAATTGTGCAAATGGTGCAGATACTTCTCAAGAACATGAGTGGCCAGCATTGGTCAATAACATATCTGCAAATAGTGCAGAGTGGCGAGACTACTACACTGAGTGCAAAAATAGTGTATAATTGGCCCAACAGAGATGTGACAACAATCTCAAGACAAAATTGGCACCATGTTACAATGGAATTGTAAGTTAACCATTTAAGAAGTTAATGGCAAGAGGGAAGAAGCTGTTAGAATGTCTGCTAGTTTTAGTTTGCATTGTTCGATACGCCTACCTGACAGAAGGAGCTGCAAGAGGTGGTAACTAGGATGTGGAGGGTCCAAGAGGATTTTTCATGTTCTTGTCTTAGTTCTGGCAGCATGCAAGTCCTCAATGGCACGTTGGGGCGTACCGACAGATTTAACGAAGGCCAGAAAGGCTGATGTGGGAAGGTAAAAATAAATTAATGAACAAATAGATAAATTTGAGCCATGCAGGCTTTATTTTGGCCCAGCCCCCTGGGGGAGTCGGGGTCGGGGGTCGTCACTCGGATTCAGGCGATGCCCGCCCAACTTCCCCCCAATTCTCTGTGGTCTGCCGACTGGTCGGGCCAGGCCAGACCCACAAGAGCCTAGCCTCACACAGTCTGCACATTTTTTTAATACCCACACTGTAGATAATCCGCACATTGGGCACACTCATTTCTCATTCAGGCTCCCCTGGGGGACTGGGAAAAGGTATGGTGGGGTGGGCGCCAGCACCTGTATACTTGTTTCCTGTCTGATCCCCCCTTCACTGCTCTGCCGGTCCTCCAGTTTTCAATGCATCATACACCAGTCTGTGGGGGAGGGGAGGGGTCGGGCTGGGGAGAACACTTGGCCGGGTGTCCTGGCACTCCGGCCTGCTCTCTGGCCCGCCATGCTTCTCTCCCGCAGATTTTTAATGCACTACACACATTCACATATCCTTTGGGATACTGGTTCAGCCTGGGTGAGGGTGACCGTGGTGGGTCATTATTGCCCTGTAACCGTTTCGCCTCATCCCCACCAGTTTCTCCAATTTCAATGCACTACACACACACAATCATGGTACAGGGATAATGGTTACCAGTCGGGGACCTGGTAACCATAATAATAGGGTGGGAGTTGGGTTATCATATTTCTCTTGGTTGGACTCCTGTGGCCTGTTTGGGCTTGTGGCCTCTTGTTTTGGGGAGTGTGTGCTGGGGCTCACCATTTTGGCGCAGGGGGGGCTTCGCATGGCAGCGGTGATTTTTCCTTTTTTTTTTTTTTTTTTTTTTTTTGATGGGTGGGGTCGGGTGCTGTGGAGCGCTGGTTCCTTTCCTGGCTTTTGCCGGTGGGGCACAGGGTTGGTATTTGAGGTGCTGTGGGATGGCGTTTATGTGGCCTTTGTCCCGGTTCATTGCGGTGTGGGGCTGCTGAGTTTTTTTTTCTTTCTTTCTTTCTTTCTTTCTTTCTTTCTTTCTTTCTTTCTTTCTTTCTTTCTTTCTTTCTTTCTGTTGTCGGCGCTTGCATTGGTTTGGGGACTGGAGTGGGCGATGGTGGACCGTCGGTGTAGGGGTGCGGCCACCGTTTGCCTTGTTGGCTGTCTCGGTCTTGGGATGGATGCGTTTTGTGGTTTTGCTCGCCCGGTTGACTGAGGATTAGCTTCGCTGGGGCTCCGTGCGGTGTGGCATGGGCGCATCGGGCGCTGCGTGTTGTGGGGGCCTCTTTTGCGCGGTATGGTCTTGTTCCAGGTCTACACTGGGGCGGCTAGTCATTGATTTTGGCCGGGTTGGGGCGTGCTTTTGTTCCCGCCGTTGGTGTGTGCATTCTTCTTCGTTGTTTTTCGCCGCTTCTTCATTGTTTTCTTCGGGTTGGGTGGGCTGCGGGGGTTGGGTGCCGGGGTGTTTGGGTTTGGGCGGCTCCGGGGAGGTAGGAGCATAGGTCCCAGTTCCGGTCAGTTCTCGATTCTCGATGCCCAACCCTACTCACGACGGGGGCTTAACTTGGGCTCATTATGGCGGGCTATGACCGTTTTTTGGCCTGCTAGCTCGCGTGTTGGACCCTTCCTCGATGTTCTGGCTCAGCAAGTCCATACACCAATTGACTAACGTGCCTCTGATATGGTGTTAATTCACTAATAAGTTCGATAGAAATCCTATAGACTTTAATTACTATTGCTGGGATCACTTATAACAACACAGGTTACACTAACATATCAACTCACAGGTTCTTCTGGTGTTTAAACAGTAAAAAATAATCTCACCGCAACACTCGACAATAGCACTGCCTTCCTCATTTTCCTACATCCTGTCGTACCCTTTTCTGTCCTCTCTTATCTGGTGCTCTTGACTAGTTATTGCATGTCCTCACCGGGTGTCCCCCTCCAACTCCTACCCCCCACCCCAATCTCCAAATAACTTGTGTTTAAATATCTAGACTGTCTCACTATTGTTCTGCTGTGGTTCTCACCCCTAGTCCCCTTGTCAACTCTGCCCCCCCTGTCTGTCACCTAAAACCCTTTCCTGTCTGGCTGCATTTTCAATACAGATCAGGTTATTAAAAAAATTTAAATAAAAAAAATAATTAAGCAGAGGGAGTATTTCAAACTCCCCTGTTGCACAGCAAAACAGTTCCAGTACAAAGGCATACACATCCACCATTCTGCAAGGCCATGCAGCTGAGCAGGACAAGTTAAAAAAAAAAAATCTGTCCAAAATCTCTTGGTATGCTGAAGCATTCAGAGTTCCTTTCACTGGAGCTCAGTGGTTAATATTTTGGACATTTCCAACTTTGTGCAAACAGTTTGGAAATGGCCCGTCCTGTTCCAGCTTGACTGTGCATCAGTGCACAAAGCAAGGTTCATCAAGACACGGATGAGAAAGTTTGATGTGGATGAATTTGACTGGCCTGCACAATCTTGACCTCAACCCGATAAGAACACTTTCGGATGAATTAGAGTGGAGGCTGAGAGCCAGGAATTTGCATCCAACATCAGTGTGTGACCTCACAAATGCGCTTCTGGAGTTTAAGATGTTACAGCTGCAAAGGGTGGACCGATGCCATTAAACCCTATGGATTAAGAATGGGATATCACTTCAATTAATATGTGAGTCAAGGCAGGTGAGTGAATACATAGGCAATATAGTGTATGTCCCAAAAAGGTGACTCCCCATGAAACTATGTTTGGAAAGATTGCTTTGTTTACAAAGTGGTCTCAAGAAGTACTTTGGAAAGGAACATATATAAATGAAGGGGTCCTCTCAAGTTGAAATCATGCACAAGTTTCTTTGTTCTTTTGTACATCTATGTGCTACAGAATGTGCATTTCTTGTGCTACGCTTTGGACATGTTTGTATGTGCGAACATTGAACTGAAAGCAGAGAAGGCCACTCATTCATGAAGTCGAGGATGTGTCAGGAATTTTGCAGATCAATCGTGCAGATGCACAGTGGCGTAAAGTTGGGGAGCTGAAGGATGTAAGTGGCCATATGAAATATTCAGACATTGTCAAAGTTGCACAGTCTGTGCTCTTAATTCCTCACAGTAATGCCAGCTGTGAACGTGTATTCTCCAATGTCAGGAAGATCAGGAGTGATTTTAGACAGTTGATGTCTGCTTCTACATTGGAAGCAATCTGCACTGTCAAGATGCACACGCTCAAACTCAGCTTGCTACGAACACAAATACACTCTTGATGAAACAAAGGAAGCGAAAAAGCAACGACAAGATTCAATAGTGGTGAACTGTGAAATATCTCCCTGCATTATCATACTTTTTGTTTGGTGTCAAGTTTGCTGCTTTTATCTTGAGATGTAACATGTTGTATTTATACATTTAGCTCATTAGCTTGTAAACCAGGCATTGATTTGTTAAGAATGGAAACATAGTTAAAGAAATACGTTTTGTGTGTAATGTTTTGCTGTTTTGCACCTTTTTGACTCATTAAAAATGGAAACAAAATTAAAGTTTTCTGTGTAATATATTGCTATTTGAGCACAATAAAGTCCATGGGAAGGATTTTTTTCATTTTTTTATTTTACATGACTACATTCTCATCATTACAGTCTTGATTTAATATATACATTCAAATAGCAAATGTAGAATTTATCAATGATTATGAATATAGAATAATGCTTATGTTGTGCAACTGAACAGTATGCAGATTTTAAATTTTTTTAAAATCCTATTACATAATATACTGCAGTAACTGTCCCGTGCTAATGTTCCTGACAAAATTGTAAAAATATGGAAATTCAGACAAATTTGGAGTTGTTCTGGAAGTGAATTTCTATAGGTTGGCAGCTCTGGTAAGCAAAGTTAAAATATGGTACACAAACGCACAACATCAACAAAGGGTTGATGCAAACAACAATATCAAACAGCGAGAACGAATAACCAAGCACGACGTAACCTAGACGTTCCAAAGGACTAATTCAGAAAAAGTACTACATGAAAATAAATAAAGCAGAAAGGCAGCAATAAGCGATATCAAAAAATCCCAGCCATTTAGGAATACTCAAAATTACCTCAAGACAAGAAATCCTAGCTATACAATGAAGGAACACAGACAAATGGATTATAGACTACACAAGTTTAGATTGGTGATAAGTAGAACAAACAAGGAAACTGACTCTAAACTACAGAGGTTTTGAGGACAAGACAGTAGACTAAGACAAAGATTAACAAAGTAACAATAATTCGTCTTCATCTTTTTCTTTATTGGTTATTTGTTGAATGGTGGAACAGTGGGAGACTGGTAAGCACATCTGATTACAGTTCTGAGCACCGGGGTTCAAATTCCGGCCCCGCCTGTGTGGAGTTTGTTTGTTCTCCCCGTGCCTGCGTGGGTTTTTGCTTAGTACTCCAATTTCCTCCCACAACCCAAAAACATGCATGGTAGGTTGATGGAAGACTCTAAATTGCCTGTAGATGTGAATGTCAGTGCGAATGGTTGTTTGTTTATGTGTGCCGTGCGATTGGCTGGCGACCAGTTCAGGGTGAACCCGGCCTCTCACCCGAAGATAGCTGGGATAGGCACCAGCACGCCCGCGACCCTAGTGAGGATAAGCGGTACAGAAAATGGATAGATGGATGGATGGAGGGATTATTTGTTGATGGCTGACAAATAATTTATTAGTGTATTACCATCACCAACTGGTATGGAGCTTGGATCTTGGTTTGTACTCTTTCTAAAAGAGAGAGACAAAAAAATTCATATCGTTCTAAGTCCATCCATTTCCCTTAAATATTGCAATACTAACTGATATGCTTTCTTTTCTGAATTGTGTCTTTCCAAACTAAATTGGCTGTTTATGCTTTTAAGTTTTTCAGTCAAATGTCTTCTTTCAGCCTCACAACTTTCATTCACACAGCTCATACCTTTCCCACAGCTACAGCTACCTGTACTGTACTTCCCCCATTTTAAATAATGTGCTGTTCAGCCCTGTATGTCTAAATCTCATTCTTGATATTGTTCTTTCTTCTCTTCTATTTTCCCCTGCGTTCATCATTTCACCAACTTTCCTTTGTGTTGTGTCATACCATTTTACTTTCCTCTTTTCCTCCAATTGCTTTTCCGCCTTTCCTTTATTCTCTGTTTGATACGATCCCTCACTTACGATTTACTAAGTTTAATTTCCAACTCACTATTATTATGCTTTGTACCCTTTTTTGCTCCCTTGTCTGCAAACTCAGTTCCTGTTATTCCATTGTGTGCTGGCACCCTTAAGAACACTACTGACAATCCCATCATCTGAATTCTAAAAAGTACTTTTATTTCTATTAAAATGTCTTTTCTACCTTCTGATCGACTATATTGCAAAGTAAATAGCGATGAACTGGAATCCAAACTCATGATTGTTTTCAATGGTTTAATTTCTTCTATCCACTGTCACGGTAACAGTTTTCCTAACATTTCCGCTGTATAAACCGAAACCCCAGCACATTGACCCTTCTTGCAACTTTTATGTCAAATTCTGGAATGACAAATTAAACTCCTATTTTACTTTCTGCACTTCTTGGTGACTAAGACCTGGTACACACAAGATTTTTTTCAAATCTTAAAAGGTTTTTTATCCGTGTCAGACCCTACACATAAAGAGGAAAAAAAATCTGGCATTTTAGTCAAATTGTGTGTAGTGTGCTCCGATTATCTCAACACGTAACACCGCACACAATAAAGATTCTGTTCCGCCACTGATCTCGAAATCTCGCATGATCACACATGATCTCAGAAAATGGAAGATGGGCAGATACTTCCGGGTATGCATCGATCTTTGCCGAGTCTTGTCGAAGGGAATGGAGGTAGAAGTAGTGTAGATAAATAAAAACACTTGCTTTGGGAAATAGTAATACACTGAGTAAGACATCTGTTTTAATTTTTGGTTGTTTTCGTGTTCGTCAGTCTAGAGCTCTTCTTTGATTGGCTACATTTTGTTCCACGTCACAATTCACGGCGTCATGACTCAGGAAACGTCATCTTTTCCCACACACAAAGAAGTTTGATCGTAAATACTGAACGTGTTCAGAATTTGAGATTGTCACCGCCGACCCGTTTCAGACCCTATAATCTGGATGAATCCAGTCTTAACGCACATCACACTTATAAAACGTAAAATAGTCTGGCATTTGATGTCCTTGGCAAAATTGATGTCCTTGGCAAAATTGTGACAAAAACAGCCTGATTGTACTAGGCCTAACTCCCATCTCTTTAGCGCTTATTATCCTCACTAATAATAACGGAGAGTGGGTGTGCGCTGGCGGCTCTGCCCATCCACCAAACCACAGCACTGGAAAAACACAGCAACAGTTCAACACGGAAACAAAGGATCATAAACAGAAGCGTAGCTGCTGCATTCTAAACCAGCTGGAGGCAAGAAAGTGATTTTTATTTTATTTATTTTTTAACTGATACTTCAGAGGATATGGAGGATTACAGTAAACACCATGTTCTTTTAATCTACTGATTGATTGGTTCGGCTGTAAAGCAAAGGTCACAGGCAAAGCCACTCAGCGATGTATTGAAGCTCATACATGCACTGTATCAAGCTGATCAGACTTTGGATACCCAGCTGAGTGTATGTGTGCACTTGTTTGTTTGTACAGTACATGATGTACAGTATCTGCACCTGGCAATCCGTGATGTTTCATATTTCTATTCCTCCCGTAAGTAGACTCCCATCTAATGAGATGATTGCTGAGAGCAGCATATGGTGTGTTCTACATGGCTCTCTTGCCTCCACTAATGGCACTGTTCAGAGCTGAGAGAGAGAGAGATGATGGGTCATCTTGCGTGGGTTGTGGTGAGGCGAAGAATGTGCATGGATATGTTTTTGCTTCGAAACATGATGCTGCTGTGTAATTCGAATGTCTCTCTGGGAGTTCAAAAAATGGCTGCAGGCTTTGTAAATGTAATGCTTCTATTAGAAAAAAATATATAATAATAATAATCACTTCAGATAATGGTGAAACTGTCACAAGGAGTCAGTGTCTCAATTATTTTCTGCCATGACATGTAATAAAACATTCTTGCAAAGACTTTTTCACTACAGATGCCAGCCGACCACTGGACTTCTAATTTATTGAGGTTTTTTTTTTTTTTTTTTTTTTTACATTTTATTTATTTATCTTTTTTAGATCATTGCCATAACTGCCTTACCTGCTTCACTTCTTTTGGGTCCACCGCTCTTTTGCCTGCACTCTGCAACATTGACCCCCCCCCCCCCCCCCCCCCCCACACACACACACACACACTGACAATCAATGTATTAATTCATTGATATAGCACAGGGATGCAGCATCAAATAGTATAAAGAAGTCATGTCAAAATGTTCACTCTGCTTTACAAATTAAATAAACGAAACCCAATAATAATATAATTATTATCATTTATAATCTGTAATCCTGTTAATGGTCATACAATTTGAATTATTTGCAGCTAATCGTTTTAAACAACTAAATCCAGTGGTAATCTGTCAATTTTGCAACAACTTTTAAATCTCATTTTCTAAATGAATGCTTGTCCAAAAGTCCTCCTTCCCTTCAGGTTATCTGCTTAGATACATGAACATTTTATAGGTAATGATGGATTTTACTTGAACTCCTCCACTTGGGGCAGGATCTCATCCCCGACCTGGAGAGGGCATGCCACCCTTTTCCGACTGAGGACCATGGTCTCAGATTTGGAGGTGCTGATTCTCATCCCAGCCGCTTCACACTTGGCTGCGAACTGCTCCAGTGAGAGTTGGAGCTCACGGCTTGATGGTAAAGAAGGAGCTAAGCCGAAAGGCGACGCTCTCAATTTACCGGTCGATCTTCGTTCCTACCCTCACCTATGGTCACGAGCTGTGGGTCATGACCGAAAGAACAAGATCCCGGATACAAGCGGCCGAAATGAATTTCCTCCGCAGGGTGTCCGGGCTCTCCCTTAGAGATAGGGTGAGAAGCTCGGTCATCCGGGAGGATCTCAGAGTAGAGTCGCTGCTCCTCCGCATTGAGAGGAGCCAGATGAGGTGGCTGGGGCATCTGATTCGGATGCCTCCCGGACCCCTCCCTGGTGAGGTGTTCCGGGCACCTCCCACCGGGAGGAGACCCCGGGGACGACCCAGGACACGCTTGAGAGACTACTTCCTTCGGCTGGCCTGGGAACGCCTCGGGATCCCCCCGGAAGAGCTGGATGAAGTGGCTGGGGAGAGGGAAGTCTGGGGGTCCCTGCTAAAGCTACTGCCCCCGCGACCCGACCTCGGATAAGCGGTAGAAAATGGATGGATGGATGGATGGATGATGGATTTTATTTATTTTTTTGCAGTACAACATTAATTAATAATTTACTGTCACAAAGCATAAAGAAAAGAGATGTCATGTTGCTTACACAGTTTTTTGCAGCAAGCTGTCATCATTCAACTCTATTTAAAAAAAAAGTAGTCAATTTAAAGGGATATTCTTTATCTCTACTTTCAGCAATGCTTTTGGTCAATTTCACCAACTTTGTTGCTGTCATAACCTTTTGACGAATGGTTTTATGTATTATAAAGATGACTGGTGTTATGAAACCAGATTTGTCACTGCCATCTTGACGCATTAGTTTGTGAGTAACAAAAATGTGGGTTGACATCTACCACTGTCTTGAAGATTCTCTTTGACAGACATTAACTTTTATGTAATCCGACTGGAAATGCAACATATTGTAAAATGCGTTATTTAGCGTACCTGGAAAATGGCAACTTAAGTAGCCTGCCAGACAAGCAATAATGTGTGCTGTAATTATAGTTATAATGATGTTTTTAAAGGGATACAACAGTACACACACAGCGAACTTTATTTCAGTTTTCAGTTTTATTTTTAATTTGAATTAATGATTTAATTAATGTTTTTTTTTCATTGTGTATGTTCAATTGTGTAATCACTGTACTTCATGTTTCCAATGCCTCTGTGTCATTGTTGCATGTGACGTCAACATATTGCGACCTCTGTGTACCTCAAGAGCTCAGCACAGCAAGCACCAAAAGCTATGTGTTTTTCTAGACTTTTTGTGGATGTCAGGAACTTTTTTTTTTCTATGACAGAGAGCTTTTCCTTAAGATGAGGAGCCATGGCTTCTCATCTTCTAGTCCCCATCAGCAAAGTGCCATTTTGTATAGCCTGGGTGGCCAAGATGCAACTCTTTGGCTGCTTCGAGACACAGCTGTGAATCACAGAATTTACAACTTCAGACGTTCCAAAAGGAAACGTCTAAAAATAAAGTTGTCTTATCACTCACCAAAAGAAATGTTTGCGGTGGACTCAGAAATACATAGCATGAATTCTAATTTTCAGACAGTTTTATTTATAATAATAATGCAATACACTTATATAAGCACTTTTCTAAGCACTCAAAGATACTTGACAATTTCACGCATTATTCATTCACTCCTCAGTCACACCCTGATGGTGGTGGATAACTTCAAGTCTAATGGATGCGTGGCTGCCATTCTGCTCCTACGGTCCCTCCGACCACCACCAAACATCCAGCCACATTCATTCGTTATTCACTGAGGGGCCTTTTCTCCCATATTTATAAGTCACAAAAGGCACGCAATTTCGCGCTTTTCTGCCTGCGCCCATTCTGCTGCCCACTTAATTGTGTCATTTGCACAACTTCTCACCATTTATGCACTCAGGATGGGGTAACCCTGAATGGTGGGCATTTTCCTCGTATATCTTTATATTTTCCTCTTATATCTGGCTGAGCGCGCAATCTGCTTGACTTAAGGGCATTTCCTCATCCACAATCCAGAAGCTGTAGTAAGTCAAGCGCCCCGGGAAGGTGAAACATCATATTGCTCATTTTGATTTAGTGAACTGCTGCTCCCGTGTTCTGAGCCTCTGAGGGCTGGTGATGGCCAGGCGACTGAGTTGTCCTGATCGTGCGGAAGGACACCTGGTTTATATATGCTCACCAACTGCCGAAGGGCAGTGATGTGTCCGTACTACATACGCTGATCAATGGCCAAACGTCAACATATTATGTCATATTAGTTGGTGAAGACTGTCACGGTGGACAACTGGTTAGAACATCTGCCTCACAGTTGTCAGAACTAGGGTTAAAATTCGGCCTCGCCTGTGTGGAGTTTACATATTCTCCCCTTGCCTGCGTACTGTACTCTGGTTTCCTCCTCCATCCTCAAAACATGCATTGTAGGTTAAGTGAGGACTCTAAATTGCCCATAGGTGTAAATGCAATTGCAAATGGTTGTTTGTGTATGTGTACCCTGCGATTGACTGGCGACCAGTTCAAGGTGTACCCTGCCTCTTACCCAGAGTAAGCTGGGATATGCTCCAGCACGCCCGTGACCCTATTGAGGAGAAGCTGTACAGAAAAAGGGTGGATGGATAGTTGGCGAAGACAAATTCAGTGCCAGCAGACTATTTTTCATGCACCTGCGAGAGGGATCTTCGCTGTAAACACACTGCATGGTGGTTTGGAGTTTGTCTCCTCACAACAACAGCAGTCATCTTAACGATGCGATGGTGTAGTAGATTTTGAATCATTTTGTTTGTTTTTATTTGATGATATATATTTAATCATCGGTCATAAAATCTGTTTAGCATGTGTGGTGCTAATATAGTTGCTGGGCAACGCTGATCAACAGCTGGTGCACTTGCATTCCTACAGATGGCCCGACTGCTGGCCGTGCAAACGTGTTCAGTCATAAGCAGAGTGTTCTGATTAAAAACATTTTTACTAGGTACTTTTATTGTCAAGTCTTCAATATGCGTAACACATACAGAGGATTGTAATTATGGTACTCAAGGGCCTGTGTTGCTACAAAAGACATCGACATAAAAGCTAAATAAACTGCACTATATACAGTATAAAAAGTATTAATTGAATGTGCAAATTTCATAGGTCTGGTGACGTGTGCATCATATCAAGGTCAGAAAACCAAGGCAAATAAGACATTTATAAATTAAATGACAAAACCCTCTAGCACTTAGAGCAGTTCGAATGACTAATATTGCAATAGTCCGGTGCAATGACCATTGAGCAAAGGGCGCCGACACCTCAAGGAATGTATGTGGTTTAAAGTGACGAGTAGTGCGATAATCTGGGACAATGCTGATTGTGCAAATGTTGCAGATACTCCTCAATCAGTGTGCAAATGGAGCAGATGCTACTCTGGCATGAGTGGCCAGTATTGGTCAATAACAGATATGCAAATAGTTTAGCGTGGCGAGACAACTACAGTGAGTGCACGAGTAATATATAATTGGCCCCACAGAAATGTGACAACGAACTCAAGTCAAAAAATTGCCAGCATGTTCTAATGGAATTGTAGGTTAGGTGTTTAAGAAGTTGATTGCAAGAGGGAAGAAGCTCTTGGAATGTCTGCTCGTTCTCGTTCGCATTGATCGGTAGCGCCTACCTGAGGGAAGGAGCTGGAAGAGCTGGTGAAGGAGGGGAGGGCCGAGAGGATTTTTCACGCTCTTGTCTTATTTATGGCAGCGTGCAAGTCCTCATGGGGAGGTAGGGGGGTACCGACAATCCTTTCAGCAGTTTTGATTGTCCATTGCAGTCGGAGTGTGTCCTTTTTGGTAGAAGCACCAAACCAGACTGTGATGGAAGAACACAGGACTGATTCGATGAGCGCTGTGTAGAACTGCCTCAGCAGCTCCTGTGGCATGCCGTGCTTTCTCAGAAGCCGCAGGAAGTACATCCTCTGCTGGGCCTTTTTGAGGACGGAGTTGATATCGGTCGCCCACTTCAGGTCCTGAGAGACTGTAATTCCCAGGAACTTGAAGGTCTCGACGGTTGACACAAGGCAGCTGGACAGCGTGAGGGGCAGCTGTGGCGAAGCATGCCTCCTGAAGACCACGATCATCTCTACAGTCTTGAGCGTTTTCAGCTCCAGGTTGTGTCGGCTGCACCACAGCTCCAGCCGCTCCACTTCCTGTCGATATGCAGACTCGTAACCGTCCTTGATGAGGCCGATGACAGTGGTGTCATCTGCAAACTTCAGGAGTTTGACAGTTGGGTGCGCTGAGGTGCAGTCGTTCCTGTAGAGAGAGAAGAGCAGCGGAGAGAGGACACAACCTTGGGGCGCCCCAGTGCTGATGCTGTGTGTGGATGAGGTGGCCTCCCCCACCCTCACCTGTCTGTCAGAAAGCTGTAAATCCACTGGCAGATGGCAGGTGAGATGCTGAGCTGGAGAAGCTTGGATGAAAGGATTTCAGGGATGATGGTATTGAACGCTGAGCTGAAGTCCACGAACAGGATCCTCGCGTAGGTCCCTGCACTGTCGAGGTGTTCTAGGATAAAGTGCAGACCCATGTTGACTGCATCATCCGCAGACCTGTTAGCTTGGTAGGCAAACTGCAAGGGGTCCAGCAGGGGACCTGTGATGCTCTTGAGGTGGTCAAGCACAAGACGTTCAAAGGACTTCATAACCACAGATGTTAAGGAGACAGGCCTGTAGTCATTTAGACCCGAGATTGCAGGTTTCTTGGGGACTGGAATGATGGTGTAGCGTTTGAAACAGGATGGTACTTCGCACAGTTCCAGAGATCTATTGAAGATCTGAGTGGCGCGAGCTGGTCCGCGCAGACTTTGAGCCAGGATGGGGACACATGGTCTGGGCCTGCCGCTTTGTTAATCTTTTGTTGTTTGAAGATGCGTCTCACATCCTGTTCATGCATGGTTAACGCAGAAGTCAGAGGTGTGATTGTGTTCGGTGGTGTGGCCGGGTGGGTCTGGGGTGTAAAAGTTTCCTTTTCAAATCTGCAGTAGAAGGTATTCAAGTCGTTGGCTAGTGTGCTATTGTTCTCAGCTTGGGGGGATCGTCACTTGTAATTAGTCAGCGATTGGAATGCATGCCAGACTGATTTAGAGTCGTTAGCGCTAAACTGTTTTTCCAACTATGCTGCATAGTTCCTCTTTTAATGTTAATTTCTTTAGTCAGCTGGTTTCTAGCTCGATTATACAGGGCCCTGTCCCCACTCTGATATGCATCCTCCTTAGCTTGGCGAAGCTGCTTAAGTTTAGCAGTGAACCACGGCTTGTTGTTGTTGAATGTGCGAAATGATTTTGTTGGTACAAACACATCTTCACAGAAACTGATATAGGATGTAACAGTGTCCGTATATTCATCCAGGCTGCCAGCTGAATTTTCAAAGACACTCCAGTCTGTGCAGTCTAAACAGCTTTGAAGTTCTTTGAAGTTCCATCTTCGCTTCATTGGTCCACTTTTTCACTGTTTTCACTGTAGGCTTCGCGCATTCGTGGTTGAGTTTAGCTTTGTTAAAGTCCCCGAGAATAATGAGGGGTGAGTCCGGGTGTTTTTTTTTCAATTTCGTTGACGTGTTCGGCGAGCGTTAGCAGTGCTCCGTTCGTGTTAGCTTGAGGTGGGATGTCCACAGGTGCCTGAAAGTCGGAGAATGAATGATGCGAACTCACGCGGCGAGTAGAATGGCTTACAGTTCAAAAACAGCGACTCCAAATGCGGGCTGCAGTGTGTGCTGAGCTCCGTGACGTCCATACACCATTTTTTCGTTCATATAGAACCATATCCCGCCGCCCTTTGTTTTCCCCGATGATTCCATGTCGTGGTCTGCTCGGTGAATATGGAAGCCGGGAAGCATGACGGCGCCATCGGGTACAGCGTCGCAAAGCCAGGTCTCCGTAAAGCACATGGCGGCGGAACGTCCGAAGTCTTTACTGGTCTTTAACAGAAGATGAAGCTCGTCCATTTTGTTGGGTAGGGAGCGTACATTCGCAAGGTGGATCGACGGGAACGCCAATCTGTATCCTCTTGCGGAGTTTCACCTGGATGCCGGCTCGCTTCCCTCTGTGGCGTCGCCTCCGCCTCCATGTGGCGGAAACCGCGGACGCCGCTCCGGTAAGTGTTTTTTCTGGTCTTGTTAACTCCTGCGACTTATCCAAAGCAGGTCCCGAGCGCACAGGCGGAACCTCAGGCCAATTTGCTCGCATATTAGTCCACCGTGGAGTAATATTCAGAAATTACATTTGTGTGTAGATGGTGGATGTGTGGAATGGATCTAGCTGCCAGTGTTCAAGGAGTATGAAACAGCCTATGATGACGGTGACCTCCCACCCCACACCACCCCCCAGGAAAAACTCAGCCAATCTATATGATTCACATAAATGGCCTATTTTTAGTTCAAAACCGCGAATTTCACCGAAAGCCGACTTATTTGCATTTATGTTGGTGGAGTTTCCTGTCCTTTTTATTGGTTGATCGTTGTCCTGCTGTTAACTCAATGGGATTCATCTGGATTTACACAGGTGCCTGAAAGACGGACATTATTAAACATTTAAAAAAAAAAAGAAAAACTGGACATTATGAGGACAGGGTAGCTGGCTAGTTTGAACACCGAAAAGGAATAGCGTCACTTCGAGAGCAGCAAGAAATTGTGACTATTAGGTACAGGTAGCTCTGACTACACAACACAACACAACACAACTATATCTCTGAAGAGCAACGAATTTTGTCTGTCTTTGGTGCCTATCGATGTATTTTATTTAAAGTTTTTATGCTTTTGTCGCGGCACGGTGGCCGACTGGTTAGAGCGTCAGCCTCACAGAGGACCCGGGTTCAATCCCCGGCACCGCCTGTGTGGAGTTTGCATGTTCTCCCCGTTCCTGTGTGGGTTTTCTCCGGGCACTCCGGTTTCCTCCCACATCCCAAAAACATGCATTAATTGGAGACTCTAAATTGCCCGTAGGTATGAATCTGAGTGCGGATGGTTGTTTGTTTGTATGTGCCCTGCGATTGGCTGGCAACCAGTTCAGGGTGTACCCCGCCTCCTGCCCGATGACAGCTGGGATAGGCTCCAGCACGCCCGCGACCCTAGTGAGGAGAAGCGGCTCAGAAAATGGATGGATGGATGGATGGATGCTTTTGTCATATTATTAGAAGTTAGAACTGGTATATGGGAGGTGATGTTGGAAGATTGCTTCGGCCCAATTCATTATGATTCTTGCTTTTGTAATAAATATGCATGATAGTCTCTCTCTCTCTCTCTCTCTCTCTCTCTCTCTCTCTCTGTAATGCCATGCATAATCTATATGGCGTTTTTGTACTTTATTTTGTGACGTGATGGTGGTATTCAAATTTCGACACTTAATCCCTCACGAAATGCACTTCACTCCACTCGTGTAAACGTACCGTAATGTCTGGATCAGACTGCAAGACAAATTTGGTCTTTCACAATTGCACTATGTCAGACTACTGCCATAAAATCCATATTTCGGTCAGACATTGCCAATACCACACGACGTGTATTCTGACACCACCGTATCCCGTCTTATACAATACTTAGGCTTTATCTTGTCAAATCAAACACTGTCGGGGAGGCGTGACCAGAAAACGTGTCACCTTTCACCCCAACAGGATACAACTGTTGTCAAAGAATGTTTCACAGCAGGAATGTTGGGGGGAAAAAATAACAAAATGAGGAGAAGAATGTGCTCAGGAGAGGACGTTTTGGGCTGTCCAAATAACGGTTGTATGTAAACATGCCGACGTTCTGTCGAATTATGTTCTAAAGCTTTGGTAAACATTAGTTTGTGCAAGTGAATAATGTTGGCAACAGCACGCGTGGGAGGTGTTGCACCGGTCCCAGTACGCAATCCTGTTGTTCAACGTCAACATGCGCTGTCGGAGAATTGGCGTTGATATGTCACATTACACTGAAGATATCAAAAATAAATCATGGGGCTATCGTTGGCCGAAATTGTTGGTCGTGAATTATGTCACACTAAAGAAGTTTTTGTCATTCCTGACAAAATATGTTCGTCCCAATCTGGAAAATAGCCTGCGGTAGCTCATCGAGCCAATTTCGGGGCTAAATTCCTGTAACCTGATCTAAGCATTATCTACTGTTGCTGTGGTAATGTGGGTATGGATTTGTTGTGCTTTGTAAATAAGGTGGGGCATTTAGCTCCTTATGCTCAAGTTGTCTCCTCTGGTGAAGAATTCAAATCGTCTGCTAGTCATGCAATGAGGCCCTAACTTCATTAAAAAAGGCCTCTTAATCCATGCTTTGAAGAAGGTCAAGGTGGAGATGAACATCGATCACACAGTGCATGGGTCCAACCAGTCCAGCCTCCAGCCAGCTTGAATAAGCGTGGTAATGCTTGTGTTAGACCTCTGAGGTAATCTTTTTGATTTGATATTCAGCCATAAGTTGTACATTTGTTGTGTGTTCTGTGCTGCATAAGGAATAACGCATTCCTTCTACTGAGGTAAATCCAAATAAGATAACTTAGTCCATCATTTTTAAGTACCATCATGTAGCGACATAAAAAAATCATATACACATACACGATGGACTTGACATACAGTACATACAGTACTTTAAACAGTATTTTTCCACAAAAATGGAAAAAAAATATGTTCAGACTTTTTTGCCACGTCATAGAATGTTGTGAGTAGGCGGGGATACGTGCGGATTCAGCGGGTATGGTCAGCGTTAGTTGGAAAGGCCTGTACAGTTGAGTATTGTCAGCATAACAGTGAAAGCTACTGTCATTGTAAATGTATCCATAATTGTGCAAGGAGTTCATTGATTTAATTCATCGTTTATATTATATTCATCCTAATTTATTTCATGGGGGTTAAAATATACAGTTAATAGTCATTTACATATTCACGTTTGTATTAATATGAATAATTGAAGAAAAAATTGTTTCTCATAATAGTCGAGTGTAATCTATAGTCTATTGAGTAACACTTGACTGGATGACACGTTGCTGACACGTTAGAAACCAATAAGGAGCAGATTAAGCTCAAGCGCACCACAATGACGACAACTTCGACAGTTAACTCCCAAAGAGTGAACAATCTGCACGTCCGTGGCTACTACCCAAGAAAGAAGATCTCCCTACCACCAGTCTATACAAGGGAATTTATCCCAGCAAACAGATTCCCACATTCCCACAAATGAAAAATGCAAAAGCCTGGTCTCACCTGGAGCACCTTCAGGAAAGGATTGCACCGCTTCTGGACTGCGAAGTAGGCCTGCTAATAGGGTGCAACTGCTCACAAGCACTTCTACCAAGAGAAGTTGTATTTGGCAAAGTAAACCAGCCCTACGCACAACGCACAGACCTAGGATGGAGCATTGCGGGATGTGGAAGTCCCTGTGTGAACTATGGAGATGCCGACTTAAAGTGAAAGAAGTGACAGCTACAGAAATCATCAAGGTCCTCGGGTCTGACTTCTCAGAAAGGGCGAAAGAAGATAATCCCATCTCACAAGATGACCTGAAGTTCTTATCAGAGCTAAGAGAACATCCCATAGAAAGAGAAGGGTCACTACGAGATGCCCCTACCGTTCAGAGAGGAATGACCAGAGCTACTAAACAATAAGATCAGCGTGATACACCATCACGCACTGGTTGGTGTCCTGTGTCACTTCCGTAAAGGCCATGTTGCAGTCATGTGCGACGTTGACAAAATAATACCAGTTTCAAGTAAGAAAAGAAGATCAAGACTATCTACACTTCTTATGATGGGAGAAAGGCCGTATGGATACAACACCACCAGTCTACAGAATGAAGGTCCACCTGTTTGGGGCAGCCTCATCCCCTGGCTGTGCCAACTTTGGCCTCAAATACCTGGCAGCACTAGGAAAATGTCACTTCAGTGAAGAAACCAGACGTTTCATCCAGAGAGATTTTTATGTGGATGACGGTTTGGCATGTGTGGAAAGTGAAGACAAAGCCATACAACTTGTCAAAGAGTCAAGAGAACTTTGCAGCACTGGGAAGCTGCGCCTGCACAAGTTTGTCTCAAACAGCAAACGTGTCATGGCGAGCATCCCAGAAAAGGAATGTGCTGCAGTCAAAGAACAAGACATGGACTTCAAAGTACTACATGTGGAGAGAGCTCTTGAAGTAGAGTGGTGTGTTACATCCGACACCTTCCAGTTCAGAGTCCAAGTAAAGCCCCATCCACTGACAAGACGAGGTGTGCTCTCAACTGTAGCCTCTATATATGACCCCCTTGGGTTCGTCGCACCCTTTGTACTTGTTGGGAGGCAAGTTCTCCAACAGTTGTGCAGAGACAAAGTTGACTAGGATGAAGAGCTACCAGAAACTCTCAGACCATAGTGGGATTTATGGCTGAGAGACCTATCAAATCTGTCTGAGACACGTCAAAAGATTGTACTTCCCTTCAAATTTTGGCAACGTCTAAATCGACGAACTGCACCACTTTGAAGATGCAAGCGTCTCAGGATACGGTGAATGTACCTACCTACGATTAATTAATGAGTCGGATGAAGTCCTCTGCTGCCATGTTATTAGAAAGGCAAGAGTTACTCCAACGAAAGTCTTAACAATACCAAGACCCGAACTTGCTGCAGCAGTTATTGCAGTTCGAACCAGTGACATGCACCAGAATGAGCTCGAAATTCAAGATTTAAAAGAGTTCTTCTGGACAGATTCCAAGGTAGTTCTTGGCTAGTTAAACAACAATGCTAGAAGATTTCAAGTTTTTGTTGCCAACCGCATCGAGAGAATCAAGGCAAACATGAAGCCTGAAGAGTGGTATTACTTTGCTTCTGAGGACAACCTGGCGGATCATGCCTCTCGAGGGTTGACTGCAACCCAACTGAAGTCCTCAAACTGGTATACAGGCCCCAAGTTTCTTTGGCAAAGAGGCTCACTGCAGAGAGAGTGCAAGGTTGGAGAAGTTAGCGAAGATGACCCTGAACTTCGCAAGGTTTTTGTGTGCCACACTGAGACAATGGAAGAGATGTCTTTGGTAGACAATCTAAAGAAGTTCTCAGACAGGAGACAGACAGAGCTATAAAGGTAGTTGCGAGATTACAGCGAATGCCCAAAGAACACAAATGTCTGAAGCAATGCACCAATGAAAATACAAGTATCGAAGAAAGAAAAGAAGCGGAGCTTGCCATCAGTAAACTTGCTCAAGAAGAAGCATTCCCACCTGAGATTAAAAGACTGCAGCAAAGGCAAGAGGTTGCCAAGACCAAAGGAAGTACCCTATTAAAGTTAAGGTCCTTCCAGGATGCTGATGAAGCTGCACTACACCCGCAAATAAAGTATCGAACAATACTTCCACAGAAAAGCCACATATCATCACTAATCACCAAGCACCACTATGAAAAGGTCCAGCACCAAGGACGTGGAATGAGAGCTAACGCATTCAGAGCTAATGGATGGTGGATCCTGGGATGCAGTAGCGCAGTCACAAATCTACAAATGTGTCAAGTGCCAAATGTACAGACGATGCACTGAAGAACAAAGAATGGGTGACCTAACTAGAAATCGTATGGAAGCAACTCCACCTTTCACCTACACTGGAATGGATTGCTTCGGCCCAATTTGTGTTAAAGAAGGAAGGAAAGACCTCAATCTGCACAAAGATTCAACAGCACCTACATCCGGACTCACCTGTACGAAGTCATGTCCATCATTAACAGCCGGCCACTCACCGCTGAACATCTGAAAGAACCATCCGGACCGGAATCATTAACCCCAGACCACATTCTAACGATGAAATCAACAATTATTCTACCCCCACCTGGTCAATTCGTCAAGCAGGTCCTTTACCTTCAAAAGTGGTGCTGCTGAGTACAATATTTGGCCAACGAGTTTTTGACAAGATGGAGGAAAGAATATCTTCTCAACCTGCAACTAAGACAGAAGTAGTGTAAAATCAGAAGGAACTCTATGGTAAATGACATCATCCTTCTTCAAGATGAACAGATACCACACAACAAATGGAAACTAGCAAGAGTCACTGAAGTCTACACAGGACAAGATAGTAGGGTCAGAAAGCTAAAGCTACTAGTTTGCCACACCACATATAATAGCAAAGGGAAAGCTACAACCAGTACAGTGTATCTAGAGCAGGGGTCGGCAACCCAAAATGTTGAAAGAGCCATATTCGACCAAAAAAAAAAAAAAACAAATCTGTCTGGAGCCGCAAAAAAATAAAAGCCTTATAATGAAGGCAACACATGCTGTGTCTATATTAGCCTACTATCCAAATGACATCATGAGCATTCATGATTAAATGTTTATTTTCCCCGCAACGTATCCTGGAGAGAATGACGCACCACGTGACTACTCTGCTCTACGATGGTGTTTTAAGTTTAACTTCCATTATTGATGTGTTATGTTTTGTTGCATTGATGAAATTATAGAAATATAATAAATAAAACTGATTTTTTTTAATGTAATTTTTATTTTGAGGAGTCAAAAAAAATTATAAATGGAAAATGCCTCCTGTAATTTCAGACCTCGCCATGGAAATAAAATGCAGTGCTCTTCAATCCTCAATAATACAAACAATCCTCTTCTCTCTTCCCCCTTATCTGGGCAACAGACAGAGTGTAATAAAATGCAGCCTTGCAATTATAAAAATAAAACGGTGGCCTTTTGAAAAGGTAAAGTATATAAAAGGAAGCGGCGCGCCTGGAGCTGTGGTGCCGCCGACTCTACCTGGAGCTGAACACGCTCAAGACTTTAGAGATGATCGTGTACTTCAGGAGGCATACTTCACCACAGCTGCCCCTCACGTTGTCCAGCTGCCTTGTGTCAACCATCAAGACCTTCAAGTTCCTGGGAATTAGTCTCTCAGGACCTGAAGTGGGCAACCAACATCAACTCCGTCCTCAAAAAGGCCCAGCAGAGGATGTACTTCCTGCGGCTTCTGAGAAAGCACGGCCTGCCACAGGAGCTGCTGAGGCAGTTCTACACAACGGTCATCGAATCAGTCCTGTGTTCTTCCATCACAGTCTGGTTTGGTGCTGCTACAAAAAAGGACAAACTCCGACTGCAACGGACAATCAAAACTGCTGAAAGGATTGTCTGTACCCACCAGCTCCTTCCCTCAGGTAGGCTCTACCGATCAATGCAAACTAGAACTAGTAGACATTCCAACAGCTGCTTCCCTCTTGCGATCAACTTCTTAAATACCTAATCGACAATTCTATTGCAACATGCTGGCAATTTTTTTGACTTGAGTTCGTTGTCACATTTCTGTGTGGCCAATTATATGTTACTCGTGCACTCACTGTAGTAGTCTCGCCACTGCACTATTTGCATATCCGTTGTTGACCGATACTGGCCACTCATGCCAGAGTAGCATCTGCTCCATTTGCAAACTGATTGAGGATTATCTGCAACATTTGCACAATCAACATTGTCCCAGATTATCGCGCTACTCGTCACTTTAAACTGCATACACTCCTTGAAGTCTTGGCGCCCTTTGCACAATGGTCATTGCACCGGATTATTGCAATATTAGTCATTCGAACTGCTCTAAGTCCAAAAATGTTTTTACCGGCATTACAAAATAACTAGCAACCCTTTACTGCTCAGTGACTGTTTTTTTTTTTTTTTTTTGTCAATGTCTTTCTGTCTCCAAAGTGTTCTGTCAATTGACTGTCTGTTGTCGTACTAGAGCGGCTCCAACTACCGGAGACAAATTCCTTGTGTGTTTTTTTGGACATACTTGGCAAATAAAGATGATTCTGATTCTGATTCTGATTAGTATCAAATCTACAGGGTCTTCATGTATCAGCTGCGCGAAGCCAAAAGTATAAATTATTGTCTGAAATGCCATGCTCATGTAAGTTGTGTACAATCCATCCATCCATCCATTTTTCTACACCGCTAGGGTCACAGGTATGCTGGAGCCTATCCCAGGTCACTGCAGGTTGGAGGCTCAGTACACCCTCAACTGGTGTGTACAATCCTTCATATCCAATTTCTTGTCTCAATTTATTCTCATATTTATCTTAAGTTGTCAAACCCAAATGTTTTCAGTGTCTCATAAAAACAGAGGAATTTCCCTGACTGTTCCATTACTTTGGAGTAAGGTGGATGCCTCCACTTTGAGGCACAGTAAATTTGACAGATTTGTCTATTCAGTGCTCCAAATTATGAGAAAGATGCCTTTGGTTGTCCAATGAGTGATGCGACCAGTGTCAAAAACAAAACTTGCAAAAAACAACATACCACTCCATAGAAACACCTCCTCATTTGGTCTTTTACCACCTCTTTGAGCCCCAGCACATTTAGTTGCATTCAATGTCAACTCTGCTTCTTGTTATTTTGATGAGCACAACTTCAAACTGCTGCATGTGTTTTGCCTAGAGAGAAATACATTTGATTTGTTGCTGGAACTCCATTAAGACTGAATAACAATATAGTGTAATGAAATGGCGGCGCGGTGGCCGACTGGTTAGAGCGTATGCCTCACAGTTCTGAGGACCGGGGTTCAATCCCCGGCCCCGCCTGTGTGAAGTTTGCATGTTCTCCCCGTGCCTGCGTGGGTTTTCTCCAGGCACTCCGGTTTCCTCCCACATCCCAAAAACATGCATGAATTGGAGACTCTAAATTGCCCGTAGGTGTGAATGTGAGTGTGAATGGTTGTTTGTTTGTATGTGCCCTGTGATTGGCTGGCAACCAGTTCCGGGTGTGCCCTGCCTCCTGCCCGATGATAGCTGGGATAGGCTCCAGCACGCCTGCGACCCTAGTGAGGAGAAGCGGCTCAGAAAATGGATGGTTGGATGTAATGAAATTAACCAACTTGGAAAGCTGTATTTACAGTATTTGTATGTTGGCACCAGAAGTACCTCAAAGTAAACCTCATACAAATTCAACATTGCTTGTGAGTTTTCTCCAATCTTTCCAACAGTTAATCTCTGCTCAACGTTATTTATGTATTATTTTAATGATTGATTATTTGTTTTATTTATCTACGTCAATGTAGAGCGTGGGATAAGAAGCATATGTTAAATTATGTTTATATGACAAGAACTGTGTCCTGCAATTGGTTGGCAACCAGTTCAGGGTGTACCCTGCCTTTTCCCAAAAGTCAGCTGGGAAAGGCTCCAGCTCAGATATGAGGCTTAATTTGAAATTGTAATAAAACTTTACCGTGCAAAAAGCCACTTAATACTTGTCCTCTGTTGACATAACTTTGTGATAAATAGCTCATCTATTTCAAATCTTAGGATCTCTATTTTGCTTTTGTTTTTAAGTTGCAGAAACCTTTAATCTTGTCGAAATGTTCTTCCCAAGTAACTAACAGTATACAGTATTTGGATGGAAAAGTTCACATGTACTGTGCGCATAACTAAAATTAACATTTGGAAAACTATTCATGCTAAGTAATGAAAGGCTCTCACGGCCTGATGCCTTTCTAGCTTTGCATTTGAATTTGTGTTGATGAAAACACGTATTAATAATTTGGAAGAGGTATGAAACCTATATAATAAAACACAATAATTATCTAGCTACTGTACATGCACCAAGTGAAGCCATATCTCCCATAAGCACCCAAGGAAACTGAAATATTGGTATGTTAATAAAAAAAAATTCCAAAATGAGAAGCCTTTTTATTAGTGCATAATTCAGGCTCATTGATTATTAATACAAGTGGCTGGGGACTGATTGCACTCCAAAAGGTTATATTGCAAAGAGTCCTGTCACAGTAAGTCAGAAAGATAGGGACTGTATACTTAAATCCATAAATGTTTTTAGTGGATCTTTTTTTTTTTTACTTGTGGAAAAACTGTTATGGTGGACATTAACCTCGATAATATTTCTTGGGTAAAATTTTTCATAGTTTCCATTCTTGCTAACTAACTAACTTAAAAACTGAGACAGTAAAAACAACAGACTGGGTTTCACACGAACTGAGAGGCTGGACAAAGGAAACTATTTAAAACCAAACTGACAAACAGAATGAAGCTGTCAAACTAAAGTACAACACTATTATTCACAGAACAGGTAACAGAAAGAAGACCATAAATGCAGGCAGATACTTTTCTGGCTGGGGGAAAGGGAGGAGGGCAAAGCAAAGTGATTAAGTAGTCCCAGGTAAAACAAATAAGAAGTGTAAAACAATATGTCAGATGAGAAAAATACTTTAAAAATGCAACGATATCTACCAAATGCTAAGGGTCCTCTTACCATGTCATCACGACTTAGACGCTGATTATAAAGTATAAAAAGGCAGATCGCCACTGTACAGCTTATCCTCACTGAGGTCGCGGGTGTGCTGGAGCCTATCCCAGCTATCTTTGGGCGAGAGGCGGGGTACACCCTGAACTGGTCACCAGCCAATCGCAGGGCACATATAAACGAACAACCATTAGCACTCACATTTACACCTATGGGCAATTTAGTGTCTTCAATTAACCCACCATGCATGTTTTTGGGATGTGGGAGGAAACGAGAGTACCCGGAGAAAACCCATGCAGGCACGGGGAGAACATGCAAACTCCACACAGCTAAGGCCGGATTTTTAAGTTGAGCCAACAAATTTGTTTTTACAGTGCACTTGTAAGAGAATAAAATGTTCAATGTGCAGGGATGAATAGGCATGGGGGGTCTGATTTTGGGGCTACAGAGCACTGTTTAAGGTTCGTGTATGTGCATGTGCATTGTGTATGTGTGTGTGTGTGTGTGTGTGTGTGCGTGGGTGCGCGTGTGTGTGTGTGTGTGTATTATGTACCGGGTGTCCCAACAGTCATGAAACACTTCTTTGTTTTTGTATTTCGCTTTAGGTATGATTTGGACATTCAGCATTTGACAGCGTAGGCTTTGCAGTTTTGTAAGCATACAGTCTCATTCCCTTCCCCATGGCTTGCCATTTGACAATGGAGTAGCGTTGCAAATCGTCCGCTTGCAGAGATGTTTTTCTGTCTCTGACTGCAGTTCAAGAGCAATTTGAGAAGCTTTATGGCAGGCACACTGCTTCAAGAAGTAGTACAAATTAATCTGTGGTTTTTCGAAACGGGATCTGTACTTGACAAACGATGAAACGAAAAGGCCTGATACTATCACCACTGATGAAAACAAAATCTCTGTGTTGGTGGAAAGCCAAAGAAAAACTATCCAGAGGGCTGCAATCAAAAGCTTGATTCAGCTGATGCTTTGGAGTGTGATAAAGCTTTACCAGTACCAACAGATTGTTGAGGACCGTAATCTTCCGCTAGAAGCCTTTGAACAACCTGAAATTGGCATTGATAAAGCTCTGTCACTCTCTGAAGTATCCACAATCAAGCTTTTGTTGACGCTGAACACCAGTTTAGTCCTCCTGATACATTTCCCCTGACTTTGCACGAATGCCTGCTCTAGAGGTTCAGTGTTAGTATCAGGCCTTCCACTGTATTGTTTGTCAAGAATAGTTGCTGTTTCGCAAAACTTACCACTGCTATTGTACATTGTACTACGCATTGGAGCAGTGTGAGGGCCGTAAAGCTTCTCAAACTGCCGCTAAACTGCAATCAAGTCGAGAAAAACTACTGGACCAAAACAGGCAGTATGATAATTTTGCCTTTATGCTTGCCCATCAACTTTTTCGATGTGACACAGATCTGCTCTGATAAATATATATAGTGTTTTTCATCATTATTTAATCCATTCATTTATTATCAATGCTGCATATCATCAGCAAGAAGGCTGTAACTTAACCTCACTGACTTTGAACATAGCTGTACAAGTTGGGCACAGCGGTAATCAAATTATTACAGGGCTGACAAATTGGACTATACAACCTATATACCGAAAAGGTTTGCATTGATTTACTCTGTTTAGAGAAGCAGATAACCAAAACAATCCACAGTCTCACCAGAATGTGAATTTTCTTACAAAACTTTATCTGTTTGCTTTTGCAATTTAATGACTTTTTCTTTCAGTTTTGTGTTCTCTATAATCTTAGTATTTCGTCGTTTTTATAATCAAGTCTTGTATACTTACACATTCTTTGCTGTGCTGGCATGAAATTGTCTTGTTTAAATTTAGTTTGCCATCATTGCAGTTAGTGGAACAACCCCAATTCCATTGAAATTGGGTCGTTGTGTTAAACATAAATAAAAACAGAATACATCCATCCATCCATTTTCTGAGCCGCTTCTCCTCACTAGGGTCGCAGGCGTGTTGGAGCCTATCCCACCTATCATCGGGCAGGAGGCGGGGTACACCCTGAACTGGTTGCCAGCCAATCGCAGGACAGATACAAACAAACAACATTCGCACTCACATTCACACCTATGGGCAATTTAGGGTCCCCAATTAATGCATGTTTTTGGGATGTGGGAGGAAACCGGAGTGCCCGGAGAAAACCCACGCAGGCACGGGGAGAACATGCAAACTCCACACAGGCGGGACCGGGGATTGAACCCCACAAGAACTTGGTGGGACAGATGGTGGTAGACTTTGCAAAAAGGATGCAAATGGCTGTAGTGAACACTTTTTTCCAGAAGAGGCAGGAACATAGTGGGACCTACAAGAGCGGAGATAGAAGCACGCAGGTGGATTACATCTTGTGCTGACGATGTAATCTGAAGGAGGTTACTGACTGTAACGTAGTGGTAGGGGAGAGTGTGGCTAGACAGCATAAGATGGTGGTGTGTAAGATGACTCTGGTGGTGGGGAGGAAGATTAGGAAGACAAAGGCAGAGAAGAGAACCATGTGGTGGAAGCTGAGACAGGACGAGTGTTGTGCAGCTTTTCGGGAAGAGGTGAGACAAGCTCTCGGTGGACAGGAGGAGCTTCCAGAAGACTGGACCACTGCAGCCAAGGTGATCAGAGAGGCAGGCAGGAGAGTACTTGCTGTATCTTCTGGCAGGAAAGGAGAGAAGGAGACTTGGTGGTGGAACCTCACAGAACAGGAAATCATACAAGGAAAAAGGTTAGCTAAGAAGAAGTGGGACACTGAGACGACCGAGGAGAGGCGAAAGGAATACATTGAGATGTGACACAGGGCAAAGGTAGAGGTGGCAAAGGCCAAACAAGGTGCATATGATGACATATATGGCAAGTTGGACAATAAGGAAGGAGAAAATGATCGATACAGGCTGGCCAGACAGAGGGATAGAGATGGGAAGGATGTGCAGCAGGTTAGGGTGATTAAGGACAGAGATGGAAATATGTTGACTGGTGTCAGCAGTGTGCTAAATAGATGGAAAGAATACTTTGAGGCCCCTCCTTGAGCAGTCACCTTGTCGTGGTGGAGGGGTTTGTGTGTCCCAGTGATCCTAGGAGCTAAGTTGTCTGGGGCTTTATGCCCCTGGCAGGGTCACCCATGACAAACAGGTCCTAGGTGAGGGACCAGACAAAGCACGGCTCAAAGACCCCTAATGATGACGACAAACAATGGACTTCGTTTTCCCTTGCCCGGACGCGGCTCCAGTGGGGGCCAGGCCTGGCCCCCACTGGAGCCAGGCCTGGTGGTGGGGCTCGAAGGCGAGCACCTGGTGGCCGGGCCTGCACCCATGGGGCCCGGCCGGGCACAGCCCGAAAGGGTAACGTGGGTCCCCCTTCCCATGGGCTCACCATCTGTGGGAGGGGCCATAGGGGTCGGGTGCAGTGTGACCGAAGGCGGGGACCTTGGCGATCCGATCCCCGGCTACAGAAGCTGGCTCTAGGGACGTGGAATGTCACCTCTCTGGCAGGGAAGGAGCCCGAGCTGGTGTGTGAGGTCGAGAAGTTCCGACTAGATATAGTCGGACTCCCCTCCACACACAGCTTGGGCTCTGGTACCAGTCCTCTCGAGAGGGGTTGGACTCTCTTCCACTCTGGAGTTGCCCACGGTGAGAGGCGCCGAGCAGGTGTGGGTATACTAATTGCCCCCCGGCTCGGCGCTTGTACGTTGGGGTTCACCCCAGTGGACGAGAGGGTAGCCTCCCTCCGCCTTCGGGTGGGGGGACGGGTCCTGACTGTTGTTTGTGCCTATGCACCAAACAGCAGTTCAGAGTACCCATCCTTTTTGGAGTCCTTGGAGGGGGTGCTGGAGAGCGCTCCCGCTGGGGATTCCATTGTTCTGTTGGGGGACTTCAATGTTCACGTGGGCAATGACAGTGAGACCTGGAAGGGCGTGATTGGGAGGAACGGCCCCCCCGATCAGAACCCGAGCGGTGTTCTGTTATTGGACTTCTGTGCTCGTCATGGATTGTCCATAACGAACACCATGTTCAAGCATAAGGGTGTCCACACGTGCACTTGGCACCAGGACACCCTAGGTCGCAGTTCGATGATCGACTTTGTGGTCGTGTCATCGGACTTGCGGCCGCATGTCTTGGACACTCGGGTGAAGAGAGGGGCGGAGCTGTCAACTGATCACCACCTGGTGGTGAGTTGGCTCCGATGGTGGGGGAAGATTCCGGTCCGACGTGGCAGGCCGAAACGTATTGTGAGGGTCTGCTGGGAACGTCTGGCAGAATCCCCTGTCAGAAGGAGTTTCAACTCCCACCTCCGACAGAACTTTGCTCATGTTCCGGGGGAGGCTGGGGACATCGAGTCCGAGTGGACCATGTTCCACGCCTCCATTGCTGAGGCGGCCGACCGGAGCTGTGGCCGTAAGGTGGTCGGTGCCTGTCGTGGCGGCAATCCCCGAACCCGTTGGTGGACACCAACGGTGAGGGATGCCGTCAAGCTGAAGGAGTCCTATTGGGCCTTTTTGGCCTGTGGGACTCCTGAGGCAGCTGATGGGTACCGGCTGCCCAAGCGGAATGCAGCTCTGGTGGTCGCTGAAGCAAAAACTCTGGTATGGGAGGAGTTCGGTGAGGCCATGGAGAAAGACTTCCGGACGGCTTCGAGGAAATTCTGGTCCACCATCCGACGTCTTAGGAGAGGAAAGCAGTGCACCACCAACACTGTGTATAGTGGGGATGGGGCGCTGCTGACCTCGACTCGGGACGTTGTGAGTCGGTGGGGAGAATACTTCGAAGACCTCCTCAATTCCACCAACACGCCTTCCCATGAGGAAGCAGAGTGTGGGTTCTCTGAGGCAGGCTCTCTTATCTCTGGGTTTGAGGTCACCGAGGTAGTTAAAAAGCTCCTCGGTGGCAGGGCCCCGGGGGTGGATGAGATTCGCCCGGAGTTCCTAAAGGCTCTGGATGTTGTGGGGCTGTCATGGTTGACATGCCTCTGCAACATCGCGTGGACATCGGGGACAGTGCCTCTGGATTGGCAGACTGGGGTGGTGGTCCCCCTTTTTAAGAAGGGGGACCGGAGGGTGTGTTCCAACTACAGGGGGATCACACTGCTCAGCCTCCCTGGTAAGGTCTATTCAGGGGTGCTGGAGAGGAGGGTCCGTCGGGAAGTCGAATCTCAGATTCAGGAGGAGCAGTGTGGTTTTCGTCCTGGCCGTGGAACAGTGGACCAGCTCTACACCCTCGGCAGGGTCCTAGAGAGTGCATGGGAGTTCGCCCAACCAGTCTACATGTGTTTTGTGGACTTGGAGAAGGCGTTCGACCGTGTCCCTCGGGGAGTCCTGTGGAGGGTACTTCAGGAGTATGGGGTACCGAACCCCCTGATACGGGCTGTTCGGTCCCTGTACGACCGGAGTCAGAGTTTGGTCCGCATATCCGGCAGTAAGTCGGACTCGTTCCCAGTGAGGGTTGGACTCCGCCAAGGCTGCCCTTTGTCGCCGATTCTGTTCATAACTTTTATGGACAGAATTTCTAGGCGCATCCAAGGCGTAGAGGGGGTCCGGTTTGGTGGCCTCAGTATTGCATTTTTTGCTGATGATGTGGTTCTGTTGGCTTCATCAAACCGTGAGCTCCAACTCTCACTGGAGCAGTTCGCAGCCGAGTGTGAAGCGGCTGGGATGAGAATCAGCACCTCCAAATCTGAGACCATGGTCCTCAGTCGGAAAAGGGTGGCATGCCCTCTCCAGGTCGGGGATGAGATCCTGACCCAAGTGGAGGAGTTCAAGTATCTTGGGGTCTTGTTCACGAGTGAGGGAAGAATGGAACGGGAGATCGACAGACGGATCGGTGCAGCGTCTGCAGTGATGCGGACTTTGTATCGGTCCGTTGTGGTAAAGAAGGAGCTAAGCCGAAAGGCGAAGCTCTCAATTTACCGGTCGATCTTCGTTCCTACCCTCACCTATGGTCGTGAGCTGTGGGTCGTGGCCGAAAGAACGAGAACAAGCGGCCAAAATGAGTTTCCTCCGCAGGGTGTCCGGGCTCTCCCTTAGAGATAGGGTGAGAAGCTTGGTCATCCGGGAGGATCTCAGAGTGCTCCTCCGCATTGAGAGGAGCCAGATGAGGTGGCTGGGGCATCTGATTCGGATGCCTCCCGGACATCTCCCTGGTGAGGTGTTCCGGGCACGTCCCACCGGGAGGAGACCCCGGGGACGACCCAGGACACGCTGGAGAGACTACGTCCTTCGGCTGGCCTGGGAACGCCTCGGGATCCCTCCGGAAGAGCTGGATGAAGTGGCTGGGGAGAGGGAAGTCTGGGCGACCCTGCTAAAGCTACTGCCCCCGCGACCCGACCCGGATAAGCGGTAGAAAATGGATGGATGGATGGATGAATACTTTGAGGAGTTGATGAATGAGGAAAATGAGAGAGAAGGGAGAGTAGAAGAGGCAAGTGTGGTGGACCAGGAAGTGGCAATGTTTAGTAAGGGGGAAGTTAGAAAGGAATTAACGAGGATGAAAAATGGAAAGGCAGTTGGTCCTGATGACATTCCTGTGGAGGTATGGAAGCATCTAGGAGAGGTGGCTGTGGAGTTTTTGACCAGCTTGTTCAATAGAATTCTAGCGCGTAAGAACATGCCTGAGGAATGGAGGAAAAGTATCCTGGTGCGCATTTTTAAAAAGGGGATGTGCATAGCTGTGGCAACTATAGAGGAATAAAGTTGATGAGCCACACAATGAAGTTATGGGAAAGTGTAGTGGAGGCGAGACTCAGGACAGAAGTGAGTATTTGCAAGCAACAGTATGGTTTCATGCCTACAAAGAGTACCACAGATGCATTATTTGCCTTGAGGATGTTGATGGAAAAGTACAGAGAAGGTCAGAAGGAGCTACATTGTGTCTTTGTAGATCTAGAGAAAGCCTATGGCAGGTTACCGAGAGAGGAACTGTGGTACTGCATGTGGAAGTCTAGAGTGGCAGAGAAGTATGTTAGAATAATACAGGACATGTACGAGGGCAGCAGAACAGCGGTGAGGTGTGCTGTAGGTGTGACAGACGAATTTAAGGTGGAGGTGGGACTGCATCAGGGCTCAGCCCTGAGCCCCTTCCTGTTTGCAGTGGTGATGGATAGGCTGACAGATGAGGTTAGACTGGAATCCCTGTGGACCATGATGTTTTCAGATGACATTGTGATCTGCAGTGAAAGCAGGGAGCAGGTGGAGGAACAGTTAGAAAGATGGAGGCATGCACTGGAAAGCAGAGGAATGAAGATTAGCCGAAGTAAAACAGAATAGAAAAAAAAATTGAAAAATAGAAAGTGAAGAAACGGGCCTAAACTTTGCCCTTCATCCTAGTCTCTGCTAGGATGAAGGGCAAAGTTTATAAAACAGTGGTGAGGCCAGCCATGATGTACGGTTTAGAGACAGTGGCACTGAAGAGACAACAGGAAGCAGAGCTGGAGGTGGCGGAAATGAAGATGTTGAGGTTCGCTCTTGGAGTGACCAGGTTGGATAAAATTAGAAATGAGCTCATCAGAGGGACAGCCAAAGTTCGATGTTTTGTTTCACTGAAGAGCGATTCGTTCGTTGATCTTAGACACTAGTAATTCGTTTGTTGAACTTCTTCGTTTGTGATCCGCTAAGGAGCGTTTGTGATCCGCTAAGGAGCGATGTACTAGTACGACGAGTGATACGTTTGCGCAAGGAACGACATACTACGCAGTGAACGTACTCATGAGTGATTTTAACAGCAAGTCCTGACATCCTCGTGCGGATAGCTTTCACTAGCAGCCGTTTCTTCAAGCTAACTGCTAATGTTGAGTCAGTCAAGCACATGAAAACAGGCAAACATATTTAAAATATATGTAAATTAATAATAAATTTATATACCTACACATATATATCATTCCTTCTGTGTCTCTAATGCAATTGCTTTTTATTTAATAATAACAATAATAATAATAAGTGTTAACTGTTTTAGCACATCTGCCTCACAGTTCTGAGGACCGGGGTTCAAATCCCGGCCCCGCCTGTATGGAGTTTGCATGTTCTCCCCGTGCCTGCGTGGGTTTTCTCCGGGTACTCCGGTTTCCCCCCACATCCCAAAAACATGCAGGGTAGGTTAATTGAAGACTCTAAATTGCCCGTAGTTGTGAATGTGAGTGCTAATGGGTGTTTGTTTCTATGTGCCCTGCGATTGGCTGGCGACCGGTTCAGGGTGTACCCCGCCTCCCGCCCGAAGATAGCTGGGATAGGCACCAGCACACCCTCGACCCTTGTGAGGATAAGCAAGAGAGAAAATGGATGGATGGATAATAATAATAATACATTAAATTTATATGACGCTTCTCAAGACACTCAAAGACGCTTTACACTAATCGGATGACAGTAACAGTGAGGTGAGTGAGCAGGAAACCCGGGTGGCAAGACACCACTTTTTTTTTTTTTCCCCAATTACCGGTACTCAAGAAAAAAAATGGTTGTGATATTTTTTAATGTCAAAATACCTCGGTTCGGTAATGGTATCGGTACTTGGTGCAACACTAAGATCGTCTCATTTCTGCAAACATTTGACCCTCCTCACTCCTCTGTTGTTCACCACATCTTTTGGATGGGATACTAGGTGGGAGGCGCCACAGAGGAGCAAGGTTTTAGGATCGAGAAGGTTGCAAATAAAGAATTGAGATTTGGCCAGATACTATTCAGCTTTGCATTCATTAAGGCTGTCACATGTGTCCTCCTGATCTGAAATAGAGTTTTAGTGAGAGAGGTTTCAGGGGAACATGAAAGATCCATTCAAACAGATTGATGTTTCTCGAGCTTCAGCGACCTTTTTATCCATGCTTGAATGCCATCTTCTTTTGTACAGCAGTGTCAAAGGCCTGTTTGTTGCTGCATGTGTGGTAGAAGGAGAATGTGAGGAAGAGAGATAAAGTGGAGGAGGAAAAGGAACCCAGAGGCATCATCGCTAAGAAAGTGATTCTTATTGAAAAACTGCATTCAAAGATTATTTTGTCCCTTCTAACATTTAGAGAAAAACATTAGCAACACTTTTGACTGCTTACGAGCTCTCTGGTTATATACCCTTATTAGAAGATAGTCTCTTCAATCCTTTTCCAATAGGGGATGAAAATAAAGGGGCACAATGGGTATACTGTATATATAGCATTTTACAAACACCAAGGAGCAGTTGATATATATGATATCCTGTCAAAATGTCTGCCCTCAATTACTGCATATTTCAAACATTTGTTGTCGTTAGCCGCTGCTATTCTATTATTGAGCATCATAACTGTTATCCCAGGAATGACAGTTACACCAAGAGCAGCTGAGATCCCGTAAGGAGGTGCCAGAAGTCCTACTGGAGCAGTAAAATCATTCATCTGTGGTGTGTGCAATACTTTTTTTTTTTTTTTTTTTTAACAGACCCTGTAAAATGAATTCAGAGATTTTTTTTCAAAATACATTAAACATGCTTGAAGATAATTGCTGCAAACATGCAAAGATTGACATCGCTGTAGTCCTGTAGTGTGGAGATATAGGGGCCTCTTTTCGTGAACGGTGTAAATCCTGTGCGGTAAGTGGTGCAACTGTGCGCCACAGGTGGGTTGGACCAGTGTTAGTAATTTTGTAGACGAGCACAAGCTGGCGGAACTGAGAGTGAGTGGGGTGCAACACTGTGGGAGTGTTTACAGCCAACTTAAGTCGCCTCCAATCAAAGCAGCTCCTCTCATTCCCTTTAAATGTGGCATACTCACTGTCTCGCATGGAGACAGCTCTGTGTGTAAGAGTCGCCCCTCCCCGACTATATAACAAACAGCCCAGGAGCCCCCTGTGATCCTGTCGTCTCGTCGGAGGGGGTTTCAATATCTGGTGGACTGGGAGGGCTACGGGCCTGAGGAACATTCATGGGTGCCGTCTGGGTTTATCGTGAATGACTCTGTCATTCGGGACTTCCAGGTTGCGCATCCTGGGGCTCCGGGCCCGTCAGAGGCCGGCTGTTAAAGGTTGGATACTGTCATGGGTGTGTGTTAGGGTTGTTATCTTCCCCCTGTCTCATACACACCTGCTCCTGAGAGCATTTTCCCCACCTGTGCCTCGTTTACCGTAATTACCACATGCATTTAACCCCCTGTCCCATTCCTTCTGGTCGCCAGTTCGTTGTACCTTGTTGTCACATTCCAGCATTCCTTGTTTCCATGTCACCGACTCATAGTAAGACTAGATCCTGTTCTGATTTTTTACCTTGCCTCTTCGCCTCACGTTTTTTGGATACTGTTGCCTTTTCGCATTGCCTGCCTGTGTACCGACCTCTGCTCGTTTATTAAACCTCTCTTTTTTGAAACTGTGCATTTGTATTTGAGTCGTGCATTTTGGGTCCTGGCCTCTGTTCCGTTCATGATAGTTGCACCACTAAAAATGGAACTCAACTTTTTTTGATATAAGTTACCATCCACCTGAGTAGAGGCAGTTAGAAGCAAGAAATAATTACCACAGACCAATTGTATTGTTACAAGGTAAGACTTCTGGTCAAGAAATGTTGGCTAGCTTTATGACTTACAATAACAGCCTGCCAGGCCAGGTGTTAATGTCAGCTTGTAATGATTGCACACTTCTAACTAACGTTTTATAACCTTACCACAGCGCAAAACCAAGCAAGCCAGTACCTGTTATAATTAAAGTAATTTATATATTGGGTTCCTGAAATGATATTTCACTCCATTACATTTTGTCTTATAAATTGAAGAGGGGACAAAAGGCATTATGTCCTATTTCTGCATCAGAAAGACAAATAACAACGCACGAGACATTGAGACAGAGCCAGATGATAGTGTTGAGAGAGCTAAAGAAAAGCAAGCTGAGTGTGCCATAGATAGAGCCTGAGGACTTGGGAGACGCTGACTTTCAGAGAGAGGATAGAGAGCAGGAAAGAGAGACAGATGAAGATCCTGAGAATGAGGAGAATAAAATACAAGGAGAATGTGAGACACAGACAGAGAATATACTGTACATGTACTGTATATGTTGTTGAAAAAATTTTTGCATAATGTGTGCGTGCGTGTGCTTAAGCAGTGTCAGTGTAAATGTAGTTTATATTCTGTCTCCATGCAGAGTACACAGTATTTTTATACTGTACATGCATTTCTTTGTTTTTCTTCACAGACATCCGCAAAGATCCAACAATGCAGCAGAACCTTAAGTCTTTTCCAAGGACCTTGATGGGGACAGGAAGATGAGCTTTAAAGAAGCCTGGTACCAGATCCACCCCTGGCTAGAATATTTAAAACAGACTCTGCGTATAGTTATGCTTACAGGAATGTTGTGCCCCAGGTGTCTGCCCCTTTGACAAAACCCTTGGCGATCAATCCCAGCACAGATTTGAGGTGTCACATTTCCTGGAACCTCTCTATTGAAATTGATCAGACTTTTTATGATTTTGTTTAACCACAGGCGGCACGGTGGACGACTGGTTAGAGCGTCTGCCTCACAGTTCTGAGGACCGGGGTTCAATCCCCGGCCCCGCCCATGTGGAGTTTGCATGTTCTCCCCGTCCCTGCGTGAGTTTTCTCCAGGCACTCTGGTTTCCTCCCACATCCCAAAAACATGCGTGGTAGGTTAATTGACAACTCTAAATTTCCCATAGGTGTGAATGTGAGTGTCAATGCTTGTTTGTTTATATGTGAGAATGAGCTACATTGTGTCTTTGTTGATCTAGAGAAAGCCTATGACAGAGTACCCAGAGAGAAATTGTGGTACTGCATGCGGAAGTCTGGAGTGGCAGAGAAGTATGTTAGAATAATACAGGACATGTACGAGGCCAGCAGAACAGTGGTGAGGTGTACTGTAGGTGTGACAGACGAATTTAAGGTGGAGGTGGATCAGCCCTGAGCCCCTTCCTGTTTCCAGTGATGATGGATAGGCTGACCAATGAGGTTAGACTGGAATCCCCGTGGACCATGACGTTTGCAGATGACATTGTGGTCTGCAGTGAAAGCAGGGAGCAGCTGGAGGAACAGTTAGAAAGATGGAGGCATGCACTGGAAAGCAGAGGAATGAAGATTAGCCGAAGTAAGACAGAATATATGTGCATGAATGAGAGGGGTGGTGGGGGAAGAGTGATGCTACAGGGAGAAGAGATAGCAAGGGTGGAGGACTTTAAATACTTGGGGTCACCCGTCCAGAGCAATGGTGAGTGTGGTCAGGAAGTGAAGAAACGGGTCCAAGCAGGTTGGAAAGGGTGGAGGAAGGTGTCAGGTGTGTTATATGACAGAAGAGTCGCTGCTAGGATGAAGGGCAAAGTTTATAAAACAGTGGTGAGGCCAGCCATGATGTACGGATTAGAGACAGTGGCACTGAAGAGACAACAGGAAGCAGAGCTGAAGGTGGCGGAAATGAAGATGTTGAGGTCTGCTCTCGGAGTGACCAGGTTGGATAAAATTAGAAATGAGCTCATCAGAGGGACAGCCAAGGTTCGATGTTTTGGAAACAAAGTTGGAGAGAGCAGACTTCGATGGTTTGGACACATCCAGAGGAGAAATAGTGAGTATATTGGTAGAAGGATGATGAGGATGGAGCTGCCAGGCAAGAGAGCTCGAGGAAGACCAAAGAGAAGGTTGATGGATGTCATGAGGGAAGACATGAGGGCAGTTGGTGTTCGAGAGGAGGATTCAGGAGATAGGCTTACATGGAAAAGGATGACGCGATGTAGCGACCCCTAAAGGGACAAGCCGAAAGGAAAAGAATAATTAGGTTTTAACTATGTTCTTGGGGTTCCTGTACATGTTATCCAGCAAGGGTATTTTTGCTTCCAAAACTCAAACCTTTGGCAGATAAATGCAGTCTCTAGATGCAGTTGTCCCCATAGTCAGTGGAATCGCTCAAAACCCAACAGGCACACCTTTGTCTGATCCAAGGGAGGCAATAAAAATGTACTATCTGTAAAATAATGGTACACTGTTGTTAGTTAGTTGACAAACCGTTTGTTTACCGGAAGATAATTCCAGTGGAAGACGTAGCATGGCTTGTTTCAATGTTCGGTAGTTGACACAGACAACAGACCAGTACATTTTTATTCTTCCAGAAGCCGGTTCAAAATCTTTGTGTCTCGTATATTGTACTGTGGCGGAAATATTTTTCGTGAATTTAGCGGTGACCCACCGAAATCGCATTTTCTTATTGTTTCATGCAAGATAATACTTGTTCTTTTCGGATTACGTTGTTGGGACATTCCTTTCCCGCCTCATTTTTGTATTTTTCAATTTGGTTGAGATTTTCTGTAGTTCTGACAAAGATGAACATTTTCCTCCATTTTGGTGTCGAAAATCACACGTCCACGTTATGGTGGTGATTCACTATTATTCATGTTTTGTGTGAAGTTCGAAGTAATTGTAATGATTTGCTTGGTCTCACTTTAAATCATCAAAATCAGATGCTCAGATGGCTCGAGCGGAGGCCTCCATTAAAGAAATGGAAAATGGCCTATTTAAACATCACATTTTCTTCTCAACTAATAAGAAACATCCGGCATTTTTCTACTAAAGAGTAAAAGTTTCGGTCACACATTTCTTCATGATTTACACTGATTTCTGGGCATAAGATTTTGGCAACTTCTCAACATAAAAAGTGTCATAAAATCCTTAATCCCTATCCAATTATTACAAACTACGGCTCATTTTATTCATTCTGTGTTCTGAGGAATACATTTATTCATGTCCATCCGTTGTTGTATCAAAATACTTTAATTTGTGGTTCAGGCAAATACAGTATTCGTTTTTTTCACAGAAAATAAAAAATCGTGAACCAGTGTGAATAGGAAAAGGAATATTGATATTTGGCAGGTTGGTTATGCAGCAGCATGGTAGTTGACTGCTTAGTACGTCTGTCTTACAGTTCCAAAGTTGTAGGTTCAAACCTTCATATGTGGAGTTTGGGTGGGTTTTCTCTGGGTTCTGTATCGCTAAGTGGAGCAAAAATAAACTAGCCATCATTCTCATGTTTATTTTATTTCATGTTTCTTGGCTTTTCCTGACTTGACTTGAATTTTTGCAGTACAGCAAAAAAATCACTGTTAGTATATCGTGTAACAAGTTCAATAAACAAGACTAACATGTCTGGAGACAACTGATGAGACAAAATAATTTTAGCAGAATGAAGGGTGTGCTCAGCATTGAGAGCAAGCGTGCAAAGGCACCGGACCATGATATTTTTGTTAAACATTTTGCTGGCCACCATAATAACCACCATCTTAAATAGGTATGAAGATCTTTGTGAATATATCTGATAAATGTTGATAAATATAGACTGTATGAAATACTGTGACTCAAGGTAGACTGTAGACAAACTGTAAAATTGTAATTTCTGAGAATTGTTATTGCATATAGGCTCCAAGGACTGGGTTAGTGTTCAACACTGAGCTATGTTATTCATGTGACATGCATCAAACTTGCCAGGAAATGCCGAAAATGAAATCTGAACTTGAAACGAGTGTGTGTGTGTGCGTGTGAGTCTGTGTGTGTGTGTGTGTGTGTGTGTGTGTGCGTGCGTGTATGTGTGGATGCGTGTGTTATTATACGTTATAAAAGTCTGGTTTATTCTCAGAAAAGCACAGACCATTTGGAACAGAATGAATACAATGAGTATTGCATCTCAAAGGAATATTAAAAACATTTTGGCTTGTCTCTAGCTCTATTCAAAAAGAAATAAGTTGTTTATAAGTTCACCTTTAAATTTGAGTATTAGACAACACTGTTGGAAATGCAGTATATACCCATGGTTTTTATTTTGGTTGGCCCAGGTGTCTGTGACCTTTTGTTACTATGCTTTCACTTGTCTAAGCCAATGGCAGTATATTGCGGGAGTGGAAGGTCACGGGAGGAGAGCCAAACCATCTGAACCAGCTTGTATACAGGCGTAGGGGAGTGATGAATATCCGCCAGCCACTTGTTTCTTTCGGCTGAAACGAGCTAGGGCCGCCCTGACATCCTTCCAAATCGATTGGACTCGTCGTAGGTGCTCCCTCATCAAAGGAACCGCCACCGTGTGCTCCTGTCCCTTGAACAGACGAGGTTGTAAACCATAGCATGCCATGAAGGGAGACATACCTGTGACGGAGCTGGTGAGGGAGTTGTGAGCGTATTCAACCCACGGGAGAAAGGTGCTCCACGAGGCAGAATTGCGTGCAGCCACGCAGTGAAGAGCGGATTCCAGATTTTCATTCGCTTGCTCCGTCTGGCCGTTGGATTGTCAGTGGTATCCTGAGGACAGACTGCACCCACCGCCTTACAGAACTCCTTCCAAACCTGGGAGGAGAACCGAGGACCTCGGTCTGAGACGATGTCAATGGGAATGCCGTGGAGTTTGAACACGTGAAGGACAAGAAGGTCAGCAGTTTCGAAAGCAGAGGGTAACCTGGGAAGGGGTCCACTTGGAGAAACGGTCAATGATAGTAAGAATGATGATAAACTAAGTCCAAGGCAATATGGGACCAAGGTTGGGTCGGGATGGCTAAGGAGCACAGCAGACCAGCTGGAGGCTGATGCAAAGTTTTACCTCGGGCACAGACGGAGCAGGCTAGGACGAACTCTCAGGTGTTTTTAACCAGGCTAGTCCACCAGAAGTATTGTTGGATTGGGTGGCACGGGTGAATCCGGAATGACAGGTATGTTTGGAGTTATAGGCCCACTGAAGTACTTCCGAGCATGCAGAATTGGGCAGAATGAAGAGCCGGTAAGGAGGTCCAGTCTCCCATGTGGCAGCCCCAATGAAGCAGGAGGAAGGAAGGATGGGTTCCAGTTCTACCGGGCTGGAGGGGGTGAATAAAGTTGGGAGGGGGTTCAGTGTGAGGCGGGGTGACTGCAGGCGCTGTGTCCGCGGAAGGTGCTATTCTACGTGTACAAACCCCTTTCTTCCTAGCTCTTTCGATGGTCCAGTTTTATCGCTAAGGCGATTATATCCTCGAGTGAGGTAGGCTTGTCCCTGGCTGTGAGCTCGACCTTCAGCTGCTCAGATAGTCCTTTAAAAAATACCCTTTAACGCGGCGTCATCCTACCCATACTCACCCGCTAGAATCCTAAAATCTATAGAATAGGAAGCCACAGAGCTAGAGCACTGAATGGTTTCCCTACCCTTCACAGGGTGGTCAAAGACCTTCTTAACTCCTTGACTGACCTTCTTGATACAAGTGAACAGTTTAATAGAAACTGGCCACAGGAACCTCGGTCCCCGGAGTAAGGTTCGGGAGGAGGAACGTGAGGTTGGTCCAGGTGTCTGTGGAGGCTGTGGGCTCGGGTGGAATACTCACGGAAGGGTTGCTGAGGTGGGGGTTGCCAGAGTCCATGTGGGAGGACAGGAGTGATACTTGTTGTGTGAGGGTGCTTAAAGAGTCCATGATTTTGCGGAGAGCTTTATCCTGTCTGCAAATGTGGGCCTTGGTGGGCAAGCGCTTCCCTCAACGCTTCCGGTGTGGCTGGGTCCATGAGGGCCAGAGTATTCTGTCGTATTCTATACGTAATCGCATGGTATTGGATTGGACCCAAAAGCAGGCTGAGGCCGAGGGAGTAGATGAGAATGGTTTATTTTGAGGTAGCTCAGGGTTTGATAGTGGTTCGTAGGAACAAGGAACGGGCAGGAGACGGGAGCGTGAGCAGGTGTAAGAGCTAGAATGCATGGTTGGAGCGGGCGGCAAAGCAGGAGACATGGGAGAAACACTGGAAGCGGAGGAGAACACAAGAGGATGAGTACAAGTGCGGGAGCCAGGTAATCAACTTACACATGAGAAGTTATCTCAAGAGTCGGTACCACGAACGAGTGTGAATACTCTGGCGCTAGATCCCTGGGTCAGGCAGGCTTAAATGCAGGCAGTGATGAGTGCTGATTGGGAACAGGTGTGCGGGCGAAGAGGTGGTGATTGCTGGGGAGAGAGCTAGAGAGAGGGGTAAGCGAGATGCAAAGCGACACCCAAGCTCCAAAAAAAAAGAACTGCAGGGCACATATCATGACATCTTCTCTGGTAAGACTTGAGAACCTGCTGTTGCTTTAGTTACTTGATAGCATTGCATGGCTGTAGGCTAAATGGTATCAATAACTCAACACTCCAAATGGTTGATCTACAACCCCAATTCCAATGAAGTTGGGACGTTGTGTTAAACATAAATAAAAACACAATACAATGATTTGCAAATCATGTTCAACCTATATTTAATTGAATACACTACAAATACAAGCTATTTAATGTTCAAATTGATTAACTTTATTATTTTTAGCAATGTTCCTCAATGTACAATTGCAAGGAATTTAGGGATTTCATCATCTACGGTCCATAATATCATCAAACGTTTTAGAGAATTTGGAGAAATTACTGCATGTAAGCAGCAAGGCCGAAAACCAACATTGAATGCCCGTAACCTTCGATCCCTCTGGCGGCACTGCATCAAAAACGACATCAATGTGTAAAGGATATCACCTTCCGATAACCAATGTCAGTAAATACAGTGCGACGCTACATCCGTAAGTGCAACTTGAAACTCTACTATGCAAGGCAAAAGCCATTTATCAACAACACCCAGAAACGCCGCCGGCCCAAGCTCATCTAAGACAGACTGATGCAAAGTGGAAAAGTGTTCTGTGGTCCGACGAGTACACATTTCAAATTGTTTTTGGAAATTGCAGACGTCGTGTCCTCCGGGCCAAAGAGGAAAATAACCATCCGGACTGTTATAGACGCAAAGTTCAAAAGCCAGCATCTGTGATGGTATGGGGCTGTGTTAGTGCCAATGGCATGGGTTACGTACACATCTGTGAAGGCACCATAGATGCTGAAAGGTAAAACATATTTTGTATTTAATCTCATCGAATGGTAATGGCCTTTGGGGTCCCTCAAGGGTCAGTTCTTGGACCCCTCTTATTCAGCCAGTATATGCTACCCTTGGGGCAAATTCTTCAGAACCTTAATGTTGACTATGCAAATGACAATGCAATTATATCTAGCAGTGTCTCCAGAGAACTAAAGTTCACTGGAGGTGTTGAGTCACTGTCTAAAACAGATAAATAACTGGATGAGCCAAAACTTTCTTCAATTAAACCACAACAAAACTGAGATAATTGTTTTTGGCAGTAAAGAAAGGAGGATTGCTGTTAGTAAATACCTGGAGTCACTCTCTTTAAAAACAAAAGACCAAGTCCTAAACCTTGGTGTACTGATAGATTCTGACCATGATTTTTTACAGTCATATCAAATCAATTTGTAAAACAGCCTTCTCCCAACTGAATAAAATATCCAGAGTGAAGGCTTGCAAGTACTAAGATGATCAGGAGAAGCTCATCGATGGTTTTATCTCAAGTAGCGTTGATTACTGTAACGGTCTTCAGACTGGACTCCCCCAAAAGAGCATTAAACAGCTGCAGTTCATTCAGAATGTTGCAGCTCGGGCTCTGACCAGAACAAAGAAACCAGAACATATTTCTCCAATTCTAAAGTCTCTGCACTGGCTCCCAGTCAGCTTTAGAATATATTTTAAAGTTCTGCTACTTGTCTATAAATCACTAAATTGTTTTGGTCCTGAATACATGAAAGAAATGCTAATAGAATATAAACCCTGTCTGGATCTGTGATCTACAGACTCAAATCAATTAGTGGCGCACAGAGTCCGAAGCAAACATGGTCAAGCAGCATTTAGCTGTTACGCAGCACACAAATGGAAAAGGTTGCCAACAGAAGTGACATCAGCACAAAGTGTTAACATTTTTAAGTCCAGGTTAAAAACTCTTCTTTTTTTCTCATCCTTTTGAGAGCTTTTCCACTTTTAAATGATCTTTCTTGCACTACATGCTGTTTTTATTGTATTTAAATTTTTCTATTTGATTTAAATGTTTATAAGCTGTTTTTTATTTGTCTTCCTTTGTTTTTAAATGTTTTTAATCATGTGAAGCACATTGAGTTACCTTGTGTATGAAATGCGCCATATAAATACATTTGCTTTGCTTTGCTTTTATTCTGTAGTGGTAGATCTTAGTAATAAACACTGGCTAAAACTAAAGTAAGAGAACAGCATTTTCAAATGTAGACTTCAATAAAAATTTCATATTGCCCATGGGACTACATAATAAGACTGCACCATCACAAAGCGAGTTGCTACTAGAGGCTGTTGCTCTGATTAGAGCATTTCCATTCTTCTTTTGCTCGTTTTTTTCCCACTCATAACTGTAATCTCTTCCTGCGAAGGAAATTAGCTTAAAATGGGATTTCTAAAGTACTATATTACCATTTTGATTCATAGCTGCATCTTGTCTCAGTGACATTTTCTGTAGATGTACCCACAGTGCAAGTAATTGTGAGATTGTAATGGAAAAAGGGTAACTACAGCATGTGCGGTGCCCACCACTCGAGAGAAAGTGCACACCTAACTTCTAAATGATATACAGCATAGGTGTCAAACTCAAGGTCTGGGGGCCAGATGAGGCCCGGCACATCATTTCATGTGGCCCGCGAAAGCAAATCATGCTCGACAACTTCTGTGATTTTTGCTCAAATCTGTACCCAAAATCGAAATTGACATTATAAACAATAATGTTGAGATATTGCATTTTTCTGTTACGAAACCTTTCTTCTACAGTAACTTAAACAAACTATTATCCTTGTCTTCTGATTTCAAAACAGCCACGGTAGGCTCTAGGAATGCAGACTTGAGAGGGCAGGCAGAAATGTTAAGGGGGCATCATGTGAAAGCATTTTATATTTTACTTTATCATTTATTACCAATATTTATTAGGCCGCTAACTTAGCGATTGCTACACGGCATCCTTCACTACGTTGTATAAAAACACTAATAACACCCAGGTACTGGCTTTTACCTCAGTTTCAATGTCCCAAACAAAAGCAAAAATAAACATGACTTGGGCAAAATGGTTTTAGGGTCGGACAAAGAATTTTCTTCGCAGAAAATATGTGATAAGGCATCTGGCTTACTATTTTTAGAACCAGGTCGGTAGGATACCATGAAATTCAATCTTGTGAAGAATAGAGCCCATCTAGCCTGCCTAGCATTTAATATTTTTGCAGACTTGAGATACTCAAGGTTCTTGTGATCTGTCCATGCTATAAAGCCCCTTGTAGCCAGTGCCTCCACTCCCCCAAAGCCACCTTGACAGTCAGCAGTTCACGGTCACCTACGTCATAATTTCTCTCGGCTGGAGTCACTTTTTTAGCGAGATAAGCACAAGGATGTAACTTACCATCCTTGAGACATTTCTGAGAAAGCACTGCTCCTATTTCGGCACCAGACGCATCAACTTCCACAACAAACTGCTGTTTGGGATCTGGAAAAGTGAGGATGGGAGTGGAGGGTTCGATCTCCAGCCCCGCCTGTGTGGAGTTTGCATATTCTCCCCGTGCCTGTGTGGGTTTTGTCCGGGCACTCCGGTTTCCTCCCACATCCCAAAAACATGCGTGGTAGGTTAATTGACCGTAGGTGTGAATGTGAGTGCGAATGGTTGTTTGTTTGTATGTGCCCTGCGATTGGCTGGCAACCAGTTCAGGGTGTACCCCGCCTCCTGCCCGATGATAGCTGGGATAGGCTTCAGCACGCCCGCGACCCTACTGAGGAGAAGCGGCTCAGAAAATGGATGGATGGCTTTACATATGGAACGTAGTCAGGACTGCTTTTGTCATTACTATTTGTGCCTATTATGACATTCAAGTCCAAAACAAAATTATACAAAGTTATTTGTCTTGCCATATACAAAGTGTTATCAAATCTGTATGAACAGCCGATGACACAACACGACATTACAATTATTATATTCACAAAATCGACAACCAATTCATAAATACTTCCATTATCATTTTTACACTGAGGCATATATCGCAATATATACCATTATTGTGAAAGGATTAAATTTCCATCCATCCATTTTCTGAGCTGCTTATCCTCACTAGGGTCGCGGGCGTGCTGGAGCCTATCCCAGCTGTCATCGGACAGGAGGCGGGGTACACCCTGAACTGGTTGCCAGCCAATCGGAGGGCACATACAAACAAACAACCATTCGCACTCACAGTCACTTTAGAGTTTCCAATTAATGCATGTTTTTGGGATGTGGGAGGAAACCGGAGTGCCCGGAGAAAACCCAAGCAGGCACAGGGAGAGCATGCAAACTCCACACAGGCGGGACCGGGGATTGAGCCCGGGTCCTCAGAACTGTGAGGCTGACGCTTTAAGTCAGCCACCGTGCCGCTGGGATTCAATTTAAACCATGATATTAATTTTAGGTCACCTAGCCCTTAGAGCCAGTGGTGAAAAAGGAATGTACTATACTATATTCATTCATCAGTCATTCATCCTCCGTACCGCTTATCCTCACTAGGGCTTATCCCAGCTGACTCCGGGCGAGAGGCGGGGTACACGCTGAACTGGTCGCCAGCCAATCGCATGGCACATAAACAAAAAAACATTCACATTCACACCTACGGGGAATTTAGAGTCTTCAATTAACCTACCGCGCATGTTTTGGGTCTGTAGGAGGAAACCGGAGTACCTGGAGAAAAAACAACACAGGCACAGGGAAAACATGCAAACTCCACACAGGCGAGGCTGGATTTGAACCTGGGTCCTCAGAACTATGTGCTAGATGTGCCAAGCAGTGAGTCACCGTGCCATATACTATAAAGTGACAGAATATAGTCATATTTTATATATTGTCGCTGTCAGGTGGAATCCCCTCACCTCCAAAATGACAATTCTTTTCGGAAAAAACAAAAAAATCACTTTATATACTGCATAGTCGGTGTAGACAAATGAATGTATGGGCTGCTGTGGCTCAGTAGGTAAAGCAGGTTGTCCAGTGACCGTTCAAATCCCGGCTACAACTGTCTGCATGTCGACGTGTCCTTGGGCAAGACACTGAACTCTAATTTGCTCCCAGTGGTTCCTGGCAACATCTTGCATGGCAACAGTCACCCATTGGTGTATGAATGTATGTGAGAGTGGGTGAATATGAGGCTTTGTAAAGTGCTTTGGGCACTGTGATGGTCTAGATCAGGGGTCAGGAACCTTTTTGGCCAAGAGAGCCATGAAAGCTACATATTTTAAAATGTATTTCCGTGAGAGCCATATAATATTTTTTAACACATAATACAACTAATGTGTGCATCTTTTAAGCAATACCAACAATTTCAGACTATAATAATGTACTCTTTAACATTGCTATGCTGAAGCTAACCAATAATAAATAAAATGTTTCTTAATGTTAATGCGACTTCTGGTGCTGCATGGTGTTGCTGATAGCTTTTTAGTTTGGTTGATACGTGGTGAGGTTAAGCTTCATGCAGGCGTTGAGGCTTCCATCCATTAAAGGTTATCATAAGTCGGTCTTGATGTTTTTTTTAAATGTGAGAACGACTGCTCACATGCATACGTGGAGCCAAACATGGTCAATACGGCAATACACACACGCTGAAGTGTGTGGTATGTGACAGGAAGCGAGTTCCAAGTTTTGACAATCAGCTGGTCTGCCGGTTGAAGTTTTTTAATTTCTGTCCACTTGTGCTTGCTCGCCAGCTCGGCTTGCTGTTGTGCAAGTATTTCCAAATCTTCATTTAGTGACTTGAACTTGTTCACCCAGATGTCTGAGGCCTTCGGGTCAGCAAATTCTAACTCAAAATCTCCAATGAGACACCAGGGATGTAACTCAGGTCAGCTTTGTCCACAGCACACTCATGAGGATGAGTGATGAACATAAAAAGACAAGTGCGCTCACTATATCCTCCAAAGCGAAGATGGATGTGGATTAGATGTGAAGCCAACTAGTTGCTGGAGATCAAAATGTTGAGTGTGGTTACTATTTGTGCACGCATCTTTAAATTACTTCAGTCTTTCAGCAGATGACCTGTTTCAACATCCGCAAAAAAGAATTCCAGCTTGTTTTCAAATGCAAACACTGTTTGTTGAAGGGATAATATTGTATTTCCAGTGCCTTGCATTTTCACATTGAGCTGGTTCGGATGTTCAGTCATGTCCACGAGATAGTAAAACTTCAGGAGCCATTCAGTGTTAGCTCAGGATGCTTGATGTTTTTCATTTCAAGAAAAATCCGTATTTCGCTCAGGCAAGCTGCAAAACGGCTGACCACCTTCCCTCTTGATAACCAACGCACATTGCTGTGCAAAAGCAGAACGGGATAATTATTCCCAACTTCATCCAGCAGTGTTTTAAACTGGCGTTCATTGTAAGCTCGGGCAACGATAAAGTTGACCATCCGAATGACCAGAGCCATCACCTCATTAAGCTGCTCGCCACACAGTTGAGCACAAAGTACCTCCTGATGCAGAATGCAATGAAAACTTAGGATGGGTCTATTTTCATGTTCACGAAGAAGTGCTACAAATTCCCTGTTTTTCCTCCCATACATGGAGCACCATCAGTACACACTGAAATAAGTTTATCCATCGGGAGATTTTTTTTTCTTGAGCGAACTCTAGGAAATCCTCCCCTCTTGTTGTCCCTTTCATTGGCAAAACAGCAAGACTTTCCTCACGCAGTGTCACCAGCAACATACCTTGCATTGACACTGAACTGGGATAAATGGCTTACGTCTGTCGACTCATCCAAAGCGAGGGAAAAGTATGCCGCTGCATTTATGTCTTTCAATTGTATTTCCTCCACTTGATATTACTATTACTATTAATTTTAGCAGCATGATATAGGCGTAAAGTTCTGCACTGGTTTATTGTAAGAGTCTCTGTTGTGACCTCACGGTTTAGGACTTCATTGTCAGGAAAATTGTGGGAAAAAAAAACAAAATTAAAACACACTTGCTTTGATCAGAAATAGAATCAAAATACCGTATTTTCACGACCATAAGGTGCACTTAAAAGTCTGAAATTTTCTCCAAAATGGACGAGGCGCCTTATAATGTGGTGCGCCTTATGTGTGCACCGAGTTCCAAAATCTGTAAATGTTGTGTGACTTTAATGAGCGCTCCGCTTGACTTACTGGGAGCATTTCCTGCCAACACACTGCTTATATAGAGGAAGGCGGACGTGACTGAGGACAGCATGAGGACGTAAAGGGTGCGCGTGACAGAGGACGCTAAAGACACGCCCCCAGTAGGTATATAGTTCCGGTATGTGCATCGGTTTGGATAAGGACCCCCGTAAATGTGGGCTCTGGTACTAGTCCTCTCAAGAGGGGTTGGACTCTCTTCCACTCTGGAGTTGCTCACGGTGAGAGGCGCCGAGCAGGTGTGGGTATACTTATTGCTCTCCGGCTCGGCGCCTGTACGTTGGGGTTCACCCCGGTGGACGAGAGGGTAGCCTCCCTCTGCCTTCGGGTGGGGGGAAGGTTCCTGACTGTTGTTTGTGCCTATGCAACAAACAGCAGTTCAGAGTACCCACCCTTTTTGGAGTCCTTAGAGGGGGTGCTGGAGAGCACTCCTGCTGGGGACTCCATTGTTCTGCTGGGGGACTTCAATGCTCATGTCGGCAACGACAGTGAGACCTGGAAGGGCGTGAAAGGGAGGCCGTCAAGATGAAGAAGGAGTCCTATCGGGCCTTTTTGGCCTGTGGGACTCCCGAGGCAGCTGCTGGGTACCGGCTGGCCAAGCGGAATGCAGCTTTGGTGGTCACTGAAGCAAAAACTCGGGCATGGGAGGAGTTCGGTGAGGCCATGGAAAAAGACTTCCGGACGGCTTTGAGGAAATTCTGGTCCACCATCCGGCATCTCAGGAGGGGGAAGCAGTGCACCACCAACACTGTGTATCGTGGGGATGGGGGTCTGCTGACTTCGAGCAGAGTCTGGGTTCTCTGAGGCGGGCTCTCCTATCTCTGGGGTTGAGGTCACCGAGGTGGTTAAAAAGCTCCTCGGTGGCAAGGCCCCGGGGGTGGATGAGATTCGCCCGGAGTTCCTCAAGGCTCTGGATGTTGTAGGACTGTCATGGTTGACACGCCTCTGCAACATCGCGTGGACATCGGGGACAGTGCCTCTGTATTGGCAGACTGGGGTGGTAGTCCCCCTTTGTAAGAAAGGGGACCAGAGGGTGTGTTCCAACTACAGGGGGATCACACTCCTCAGCCTCCCTGGTAAGGTCTATTTAGGGGTGCTGGAGAGGAGGGTCCATCGGGAAGTCGCATCTCAGATTCAGGAGGAGCAGTGTGGTTTTCGTCCTGGCCGTGGAACAGTGGACCAGCTCTACACCCTCGGCAGGGTCCTAGAGAGTGCATGGGAGTTCGCCCAACCAGTCTACATGTGTTTTGTGGACTTGGAGAAGGCGTTCGACCGTGTCCCTCGGGGAGTCCTATGGAGGGTACTTCAGGAGTATGGGGTACCGAACCCCCTGATACGGGCTGTTCGGTCCCTGTACGACCGGAGTCAGAGTTTGGTCCGCATATCCGGCAGTAAGTCGGACTCGTTCCCGGTGAGGGTTGGACTCCGCCAAGGCTGCCCTTTGTCGCCGATTCTGTTCATAACTTTTATGGACAGAATTTCTAGGCGCAGCCGAGGTGTAGAGGGGGTCCGGTTTTCTTCATAGAAAACGTATTTAAAAATGAACTTGATCTTAAAGTCTTCATGGCCAAAGAGACTTTATAGACAATCAATACTCCGAGGTAAAAAACAAAACAAAACAAAAAAAACATCAATTCTAACATTCAAACATATAGAGTAAAAAAAGTATCATCATATGGGCCAACAGCAGGTATTTTGGATGATTGTAGTTATACATATATCACCGTTTCAAATCACATACGATGTCGTGGAATGAGCAGCAAGTCGAATATGCCTTGTATTTTGGATGATTGTAGTTATACATCTATCACCGTTTCAAATCACATACGATGTCGTGGAACGAGCAGCAAGTCGAATATGCCTCGATATGCCGAGATGAGCCATCGGGTGACCCACCGTGAGCCGGAAGTGATGTGTTTCATGCCGAGAGGAGCCAAGACCTTATGCCACAAAATGAGCTACCACATGATTTGCCATCATGATGGTACGATCGGGTGTAACGGTGGGTAGCACATCTGCCTCACAGTTCTGAGGACCGGGGTTGAAATCCCGGCCTCGCCTGTGTGGAGTTTGCATGTTCTCCCCGTGCCTGCGTGGCTTTTCTCCGGGCACTCCAGTTTCCTCCCACATCCCAAAAACATGCATGGTAGGTTGATTGAAGACTCTGAATTGCCCTTAGGTGTGAATGTGTGCACGAATGGTTGTTGGTTTATATGTGCCCTGCGATTGGCTGGCGACCAGTTCAGGGTGTACCACGCCTGTCGCACGAAGATAGCTGGGATAGGCTCCAACACGCCTGCGACTCTAGTGATGATAAAGCGGTACCGAAAATGGAAAATGTTTGGATTTTTGCAATGTTTTCCTCTAAAATGTCAGCGGAATTGTGAATTATTTTTCGTGTTAAGAAATGTCAGCTAAGATTGATCTGCGAGCCAGATGCCGTCATCAAAGAGCCACATCTGGCTCGCGGGCCATGCGTTCCCGACCCCTGGTCTAGATAAAGCACTATATAAGTGCAGTCCATTTACCATTTACTATACTATACTATACTCAGTGACATGCGGTGAGGTTCATGATTGGTGAGGCACGGACTACAGTAACGTGATGTCTGGAGCTCGATGAAGCTCAACTCAACACTGCCAGAGCCTCACTGCCCCGTGGTGGTCTTTCTTTTCCACTGCATGTGAATAGTAAAAAAATCCCTTATGATTACATTAAATTGTTCCATTTTAGTTCTATGGTCCGTGCTTGAAATTGCTTTTCATTTCCATCCAATAATTTAAATGATTTCATCATTGAAATAGCTGAATTTTCGTATTTCCTGTTCAAATGTATAGGAAGCGCAGCTACGAGTCACGTTGAGTCATCACTCCCGTAATGCTTCAAGAGACCACGCACACATCCGTTCAGGAAGGCTGTGATTGGTCCCTGACTTCACACAAGAGACATTGGTATTTCCTTATTACAACCCCAATTCCAATGAAGTTGGGACGTTGTGTTTAACATAAATAAAAACAGAATACAATGATTTACAAGTCATGTTCAACCTATATTTGATTGAATACATGACAAAGACAAGATATTCAATGTTCAAACTGATAAACTTAGAATTTTATGGCTGCAACACGTTCCAAAAAAGCTGGAACAGGGTCATGTTTACCACTGTGTTACATCACCTTTTCTTTTAACAACATTCAATAAACGTTTGGGATCTGAGGACACTAATTGTTGAAGCGTTGCAGGTGGAATTCTTTCCCATTCTTGCTCGATGTACAGCTTCAGCTGTTCAACAGTCCGGGGTCAAACATAGCCCCATACCATCACAGATGCTGGCTTTTGAACTTTGCGTCCATAACAGTCCGATGGTTCTTTTCCTCTTTGGCCCGGAGGACACGACCTCCACAATTTCCAAAAACTATTTGAAATGTGGACTCGTCGGACCATATAACACTTTTCCATCAGTCCATCGAAGTCCCTGTTTCTGGGTGTTGTTGATAAATTACTTTTGCTTTGCATAGTAGAGTTTCAAGTTGCACTTATGGATGTAGCGCCGAACTGTATTTACTGACATTGGTTTTCTGAAGTGTTCCTGAGCCCATGTGGAGATATCCTTTTCACATTGATGTCGGTTTTTGATGCAGTGCCGCCTGAGGAATCAAAGGTCACGGGCATTCAATGTTGGTTTTCAGCCTTGCCGCTTACATGCAGTGATTTTTCCAGATTCTGTGAACCTTATGAAGATATTATGGACCGTAGATGATGAAATCCCTAAATTCCTTTCAATTGTACGTTGAGGAACATTGTCCTTAAACTGTTCGACTATTTTCTCACGCACTTGTTCACAAAGAGGTGAACCTCGCCCCATCTTTGCTTGTGAATGACTGAGCAATTCAGGGAAGCTCCTTTTATAACCAATCATGGCACCCACCTGTTCATCTGTGGGATGTTCCAAACAGGTATTTGATAAGCATTCCTCAACTTTCTCAGTCTTTTTTGTCACCTGTCCCAGCTTTTTTGGAATGTGTTGCAGCCATAAAATTCTAAGTTAATGATTATTTGCTAAACACAATAAAGTTTATCAGATTGAACATTAAATATCTTGTCTTTGTTCCACATTCAATTAAATACAGGTTGAACATGATTTGCAAATCATTGTATTCTGTTTTTATTTAGGTTTAACACAACGTCCCAACTTCATTGGAATTGGGGTTGTACATCGCCAATAATATACGTTTTATCACACATGTACTGCACTTACTGACATCTAACAGACTGTCTAATATATTTAATGAACGTGTGTGACATTTAGTGACGGACAGTCACTCACCAATCAAGAACCTCACCGCAAGTCACTTGGATGGATGGATATTTGCAATGAATGATGTGAGTGTGTGCTAAGTGAGTGATTAAGAGGCATGGCTCTTGCAGGCCAGGCTCACCCGGCGGGACAACCACAGGGAGAGAGGACCGCCATACCCAGTCCTGTAGTACCAGAATGTTAGTATGTTGCTCTTTTTTAAAAACTTGCACCACTTCCGGTGCAAACTAACGATACCTTCACTTTGGCAGCAGGTTCACTAATGAATGTCACATATGCACAAATCTTGTAAATTATAGTCGTCAAACAACAACATACAAATGCATACAAAATGAGTTTATTTTATTTTTATTCCAGAGCTCTCAATGCCATGAGTCACATTAGGCAGCAATTTCTGTTTCTGTAATCTGTAGTTTTTACAGGAGCAGGTTATTGGCATACTGCCCAACCCCAGCACCTAATATTCCTAGGTGATCTCCCCTCCAAGTACTATCCAGGACAAAACCTGCTTAGCTTCTAAGATCAGACAAGATCGGGAATTCTCAGGGTAGTTCCCAGGGTGAATAAATGTTTAAATTTCTACCGCTTATCCGAGGGTGTAGAGCTGGTCCACTTCAACGGCCAGGACGAAAACCACACTGCTCCTCCTGAATCTGAGATTCAATTTCCCGACGGACCCTCCTCTCCAGCACCCCTGAATAGACCTTACCAGAGAGGCTGAGGAGTGTGATCCCCCTGTAGTTGAAACACACCCTCCGATCCCCCTTCTTAAAAAGGGGACCGCCACCCCAGTCTGCCAATCTAGAGGCACTGTCCCCGATGTCCACGCAGTGTTGCAGAGGCATGTCAACCAGGACAGCCCTACAACATCCAGAGCCTTGAGGAACTCCGGGCGAATCTCATCCACCCCCGGGGCCTTGCCACCGAGGAGCTTTTTAACCACCCCAGAGATAGGAAAGCCCGCCTCAGAGAACCCAGACTCTGCTCCCTCATGGGAAGGCGTGTCGGTGGAATTGCGGAGGTCTTCGAAGTATTCTCCCCACCGGCTCACAACGTCCCGAGTCGAGGTCAGCAGCGCCCCATCCCCACTATACACAGTGTTGATGGTGCACTGCTTCCCCCTCCCGTGATGCCGGATGGTGGACCAGAATTTCCTTTGCCTCACCAAACTCCTCCCATGCCCGAGTTTTTGCATCAGCGACCACAAAAGCTGCATTCTGCTTGGCCAGCCGGTACCCATCAGCTGCCTCAGGAGTCCCACATGGCAAAAAGGCCCGATAGGACTCCTTCTTCAGCTTGACGGCATCCCTCACCGTTGGTGCCCACCAACGGGTTCGGGGATTTCCGCCACGACAGGCACCAACCACCTTACGGCTCCGGTCGGCCGCCTCAGCAATGGAGGCGCGGAACATGTCCCCCGCCTCCCCCAGAACATGAGCAAAGTTCTGTCAGAGGTGGGAGTTGAAACTCCTTCTGACAGGGGATTCTGCCAGACGTTCCCAGCAGACCCTCACAACATGTTTGGGCCAGCCACGCCGGACAAGTAAACACAAAATGTAGTTTTTAAATGATTTTTTTTTTTAAATGAAGGAGACTTGGTGGTGGAACCTCACAGTACAGGAAATCATACAAGGAAAAAGCTTAGCTAAGAAGAAGTGGGACACTGAGAGGACCGAGGAGAGGCGAAAGAATACATTGAGTTGTGACATAGGGCAAAGGTAGCAGTGGCAAAGGCCAAACAAGAGGCATATGATGACATGTATGGCAGGTTGGACACTAAAGAAGGAGAAAAGGATCTATACAGGTTGGCCAGACAGAGGGATAGAGATGGGAAGGATGTGCATGCAGCAGGTTAGGGTGATTAAGGATAGAGATGGAAATATGTTGACTGGTGCCAGCAGTGTGCTAGCTAGATGGAAAGAATACTTCGAGGAGTTGATGAATGAGGAAAATGATAGAGAAGGGAGAGTAGAAGAGGCAAGTGTGGTGGACCAGGAAGTGGCAATGATTAGTACGGGGGAAGTAAGAAAGGCATTAAAGAGGATGAAAAATGGAAAGGCAGCTGGTCCTGATGACTTTCCTGTTGAGGTATGGAAGCATCTAGGAGAGGTGGCTGTGGAGTTTTTGATCAGATTGTTTAATAGAATTCTAGTGCGTGAGAAGATGCCTGAGGAATAGAGGAAAAGTGTACAGGTGCCCATTTTTAAGAACAAAGGTGATGTGCAGAGCTGTGGGAACAGAGGAATAATATATAATATATAATAATTATAGAGGAATAAAGTTGATGAGCCACACAATGAAGTTATGGGAAAGAGTAGTGGAGGCTAGACTCAGGACAGAAGTGAGTATTTGTGAGCAACACTATGGTTTCATGCCTACAAAGAGTACCACAGATGCATTATTTGCCTTGAGGATGTTGATGGAAAAGTACAGAGAAGGTCAGAAGGAGCTACATTGTGTCTTTGTAGATCTAGAGAAAGCCTATGACAGAGTCCCCAGAGAGGAACTGTGGTACTGCATGTGGAGGTCTGGAGTGGCAGAGAAGTATGTTAGAATAATACAGGAGGCAGCAGAACAGTGGTGGTGTCTTGGAGGTGTGACAGAGGAATTTAAGGTGGAGGTGGGACTGCATCAGGGATCAGCCCTGAGCCCCTTCCTTTTTGCAGTGGTGATGGATAGGCTGACAGATGAGGTTAGACTGGAATCCCCATGGACCATGATGTTTGCAGATGACATTGTGATCTGCAATGGGAGCAGGGAGCAGCTAGATGAACAGTTAGAAAGATGGAGGCATGCACTGGAAAGAAGAGGAATGAAGATTAGCCGAAGTAAAACAGAATATATGTGCATGAATGAGAGGGGTGGTGGGGGAAGAGTGAGGCTACAGGGAGAAGAGATAGCAAGGGTGGAGGAATTTAAATACTTGGGGTCAACCGTCCCGAGCAATGGTGAGTGTGGTCAGGAAGTGAAGAAAGGGGTCCAAGCAGGTTGGAACGGGTGGAGGAAGGTGTCAGGTGTGTTATGTGACAGAAGAGTCTCTGCTAGGATGAAGGGCAAAGTTTTTAAAACAGTGGTGAGGCAAGCCATGATGTACGGATTAGCGACAGTGACACTGAAGAGACAACAGGAAGCAGAGTTGGAGGTGGCGGAAATGAAGATGTTGAGGTTTTGCTCTCGGAGTGACCAGGTTGGATAAAATTAGAAATGAGCTAATCAGTGGGACAGCCAAGGTTCGATGTTTTGGAGACAAAGTTAGAGAGAGCAGACACGATGGTTTGGACACATCCAGAGGAGAGATAATTAGTATATTGGTAGAAGGATGATGAGGATGGAGCTGCCAGGCAAGAGAGCTCCAGGAAGACCAAAGAAAAGGTTGATGGATGTCGTGAGGGAAGACATGAGGGCAGTTGGTGTTCGAGAGGAGAATGCAGGAAAAGGACATGGAAAAGGATGACGCGCTGTGGCAACCCCTAACGGGACAAGCCAAAAGGAAAAGAAGAAGAAGTGCAAAAGATGCAGAGTCCTCTAGCACTTAGAGCAGTTCGAATGACTAATATTGGAATAGTTCGGTGCAATGACCATTGTACAAAGGGCGCCGAGACTTCCAGTAGTGTATGCAGTTTTAAGTGACGAGTAGCGTGATAATCTGGGACAATGTTGATTGTGCAAATGTTGCAGATACTCCTCAGTCAGTGTGCAAATGGAGCAGATGCTACTCTGGCATGAGTGGCCAGTATTGGTCAACAACAGATATGCAAATAGTGCAGCGTGGCGAGACTACTACAGTGAGTGGACGAGTAATATATAATTGGCCCAACAGATATGTGACAACGAACTCAAGTCCAAAAAAAAATTGCCAGCATGTTGCAATAGAACTGTAGGTTTGGTGTTTAAGAAGTTGATCGCAAGAGGGAAGAAGCTGTTGGAATGTCTGCTAGTTCTAGTTGATCGGTAGCACCTACCTGAGGGAAGGAGCTGGAAGAGCTGGTGACCGGGATGTGAAGAATCCGAGAGGATTTTGCACGCTCTTGTCTTAGTTCTGGCAGCGTGCAAGTCCTCAAAGGTGGGTAGGGGGGTACCGACAACCCTTTCAGCAGTTTTGATTGTCCGTTGCAGTCGGTGTTTGTCCACAAATATCGAATGTGCCGACACTTTGCTCCCACTGGGTTTTTTGTAGCAGCACCAAACCAGACTGTGATGGACGAACACAGGACTGATTCGATGACCGCTGTGTAGAACTGCCTCAGCAGCTTCCGTGGCAGGCCGTGCTTTCTCAGAAGCCGCAGGAAGTACATCCTCTACTGGGCCTTTTTGAGGACGGAGTTGATGTTGGTTGCCCACTTCAGGTCCTGAGAGACTGTAATTCCCAGGAACTTGAAGGTCTCGACGGTTGACACAAGGCAGCAGGACAGCGTGAGGGGCAGCTGTGGCAAAGGATGCCTCCTGAAATCCACGATCATCTCTACCGTCTTGAGCGTGTTCAGCTACAGGTTGTGTCGGCCGCACCACAGCTCCAGCCGCTCCACTTCCTGCCAATATGCAGACTCGTCACCGTCCTTGATGAGGTCGATGACAGTGGTGTAAACTGCAAACTTGAGGAGTTTGACAGCCGGGTGGGCTGAGGTGCAGTCGCTCGTATAGAGAGAGAAGAGCAGCGAAGAGAGGACACAACCTTGGGGCGCCCCAGTGCTGGTGCTGCGTGTGGATGAGGTGGTCTCTCCCAGCCTCACCTGCTGTGTCCTGCCCGTCAGGAAACTGTAAATCCACTGGCAGATGGCACGCTGAGCTGGAGAAGCGTGGATGAAAGGAGTTCAGGAATGATGGTGTTAAACGCTGCACTGAAGTCTACAAACAGGATCCTCGAGTAGGTCCCTGCACTGTCGCGGTGTTCAAGGATTAAGTGCAGTCCCATGTTGACTGCAACATCCGCAGAGCTGTTCGCTCGGTAGGCAAACTGCCGGGGGTCCAGCAGGGGACCTGTGACGCTCTTGAGGTGGTCCAGCACGAGACGTTCAAAGGACTTCACGACCACAGATGTCAAGGCGACAGGCCTGTAGTCATTTAGACCCGAGATTGCAGGTTTCTTGGGGACTGGAATGATGGTGGAGTGTTTGAAACAGGATGGTACTTCACACAGTTCCAGAGATCTATTGAAGATCTGAGTGAAGACTGGCGCGAGCTGGTCGGCGCAGACTTTGAGGCAGGACGGGGACACATGGTCTGGGCCTGCCGCTTTGTTAATCTTTTGTTGTTTGAAGATGCGTCTCACATCCTGTTCATGGATGGTTAACGCAGAAGTCAGAGGTGTGATTGTGGTCGGGGGTGCGGCTGGGTGTAATGGCTGTATTAATTTTATTTGCTGCACGGAGATTGTCACGATGCTTCTGTGTGTCTGTGTTGCAGTCTGTCTAAATGCCTGGTCCCACCCCCTCGCACACACACACACACACACACACACACAGAAACACGCACATATGAAGGGATATACAGGAGAAAGAAAACCCAAGACAAAAACAACAACACACAAGACATTGGAAAGCGTTAGGAACGTCAAAAAGCATAAGCATCCGGGTTGTCATAAGAAATGGTTATTTCGTATTCTCTCTGTGCAGTAGATCGTGGCTGTTGACCTCCCAATTGGATTGGAGTCCCCCATCCATCATCTCCTAGAGACGTATTAACATGACAGTGTGTTCTTACCTCATCCATCACAACATGAGACCCGATAATATACTAGTGACACAGACATCTAATTAAACAGACCTCGTTGGTGGTTTGTAATAAGGGGATTAAAGAGTATTGAATGGTGATTTGTATGTAAATTTGACGTTAAGATTTCCCAGCTCACAAAAAGCACACCCTGAGCCTTTCAACAGTCAATCACACGGTGATCATGAGGGTAGACCAAGGGGCAAGCCGGCATTAGCTCTATGAGGGAAGTACTTTACAACCTTGAGGCTATTTTAGCTCATCAGAGGCCTTTTCAGAAAAACAAACCCTACACCATAAAAAAAATGCCCAATTAATGAAAAGGGACAGTACATGGGGTGCATACCGCATTTCGTACCCTGATGACATGTACCTGAGAAAAAACAGTCTTGAACCTTAGCAAGGGAACAAAGATGTATATTGCAGTGAGGTACAAGGTAAGCATAACAATAATGATAATAACGAAAACAAAATAAATGTGTCTGCTAGTCTGTGCTACAAAGTTTCTTTTGTGTGAGTCCAATAACATGATCATTTGTATTGATATTGAGCCTCGCCTCACTCAGACTGCAGTATGCCACTCACAGTGCATTGACTACATGCAGTTGGCCAGTTGTCGTGCCGCACTGAAGGGGGCAGTCATGAATCCAGCTGATGCTCGGTGCTGCTCGTTTTCTATGCAGTATCTCTCACCAATAAGCAGAGGTGGGAAGCAAAGAAGTAATTGTAGCTCATTACTGTACTTAAGTAGCTTTTTCAGGTATCTGTACCTGAGTATTTATTTTCTGGCTACATTTTACTTTACTTTTACTCCTTACTTATTAAACACAAGTATCTGTACATTCTACTCCGGATTTGAAATCCTGGATCTCAGAACTGTGAGGCAGATGTGCTAACCAGTCACCCACCATGCTGCCACTGCCAAAGCAAAACCGTAAAAAAACACAAACTGAAATTAGCCATAATTTTTTACATTTTCAACTAGTTTCGGTAACCCCCCCACCCTGCCCCCCATTAGACAGTGGGCAAATAGTGTTTGAAACAAATTAGCTTCTTTTTTTTTAACTACAGTATTTATGTTGTGCTGTATAACTTTATTTCAATAGTACAAATAAATGCTCGTCTTTTCATTTAAGCCTGTTTTTACTTTTGTTTGTTATGTCCACTGCTACCCCCAGAGAAAACATGGCAATCATCTGGAGAGATAAAAAAAACAAATCTCACTCTGGGAGCACTCGCCGTGTCATCACCATATGGTCACATGGTGTCGCAGTTGGCAGAAAGCCTATGGAAGTCAAAATTATCAGGGTTTTCACACTTATTTCCGTTAATTAATAAGTGGTAGTGTCAAGTTGCGTAATGGGATGTACATACAGATCGTCAACGAAGGATTCATAGAACTTTTACGCCATCCCAAAGACACAAGAAGCTCACTGAAAGCTTACATGCAGCAGTTTACATGCAGCCACATTACAGTGACACAAGTGGAATCATACTGACCGACCATGTTTGCTTTCGGCACTATAGTGTAATGGTAAGACAGTTAACTTTATAATAACTTGTTTTACAAATAATATTACTGTATTAGATATCATATTGTTTCTATTAAATGATATTTGGCACAAAGGCAATGACAAAAGATAAATACCACTTTAGCTAATAACTTGGATCTCACTCTTAAATACTTAATGTCTGCGTTACTTTTGGTGATATTTTATTTTATTGTAGGCCTACTATTGTATACAAATTACGAATGGCTATGAGCCTTATACTATGCAAATACACGTCACGTATGGAGACCTTTCGCCGTCTGAACATTTTCCAGTCAACCACTGAATGATTAACACTTCTATGCGTCAAGAGATTTGTAGACTTTCATTAAATGTGTTGTTCAGGCTGAAATAAAAAGTTTTCAATCAAACATATACACTTAGTCAGGTCAGGTGGATGGATTTGGGACACATTTGTCCACATAACTTCGTATTTGAGGAAAATCCTGGGTGCGGCTGTAACAAAGCAAAGCAAATTTATACATATAGCGCATTTCATACACAAGGTAATTCAATGTGCTTTACATGATTAAAAGCATTTAAAAACAAAGGGAAAAAAACAGCTGATAAACATTTAAAACAAAAAGGGAAAAATAAAAGTACAATTAAAACAGCATACAGTCCAAGAAATATCATTTAAAATTGGAAATGCTCTAAAAAGCATGAGGAAAAAATAAAGGTTTTTCACCTGGACTTCACACTTGGGGCTGACGTCACTTCTGTTAGCAACTTATTCCATAAGTACGTTGTAGTAGTAGTAGTCCATAAGCTTCTGTATTACAGAAGCTTTGCTGCTTAGCTTTGCTTGGCATCAGCTGGCCCCAAACCTGCATACTGCAATAAAAAGCCACGAAAACTAAGTGTTTTTAAATGGGACTTCTGCCAATCAATGGAATGCGCATGCGCCAGAATTACGTCGCAATGATGTTTCGCAAACGCTCCCATATGTATTTTGCTATTGGGTTGAAAAAAATGTCAATTTACTTTTTACTTAAGTACATTTACAAGCATATACTTTTGTACTTTTACCTAAGTAAGGAAGAGGCTTTTTTTGCACAAGTATCAGCACTTATACTTCAGTACTGAATATCAGTACTTTTGCCAATAAATTAGTAGTAGTGAACATTTGTAGAAAGTACACAAATGGTTGTTTGTTATTCTCAGTTGACACTTTTAAAAATGATGAAAATAAATGTGAATTTTATGAGAAAGTGACAGAGATTTTAGTGGAGCAGGATCTGTGGGAGACTGTAAAAAGTTTGCAATTTTATGAATTCATTCCTATTCTACTGCTTATCCTGTTCAGGTTGAGAGAGAACAGGAATGTATCCCATCTTGCTTTGATGAGTGGTGGAATGTTCACTATAGTAAAAACTAAATATGTACATTTTGGTCAATTGTGGCGGCTATTTTCAGTTACTAAAACTGATTTTACTCATCTTAAAAATATTTTTGTAGGTTATCTGTCAACACTATATATTATCTACTGTATATGGAAATCAGTCAAACACAGGCAGCTACCAGCCTCCTGATGAAAGAAAAAAAAACATCTGACTTCTTCTCACTGCTACCAATCATTGATAAGAACCCAAATATGAGCTTTGACATAAACTTAATACTGATGTTCAGTTTTCCAATAGGTGAAAAAATGTAAGACAATCATGATGACACTAGTTTACTTGATGAGGGTTTAGCTTGAGTACATGCGTACATACATATTTCCTGTTGAGTGCTGCAGTCTCTTTATCTCTCTGTCAAATGATGGCGTAGGAATTGTCTTTCTGGCAGTGTGAGATCTACAGTTCTTTATGGCTTTTGGTCACGCTCGTAATGTCGCTGATATTGCGGAAATCCCTTTCTCTCTCTTCATCTCCGTCGAAAAAAATAATAAGCAATCGCTTCCCAGGAAATGGTAACAATTCGATTGCAGCAGGAGGTCAGTTTGCATTCAAGTAAAATCAAAATGTCTGCATAGCAGCAAATCAAATAACCCAACATGGATTTCATAAAAGGCACTCATGGTTCTATGCTCATAAACCTTCCAATGACGGATGCATCTTTTTGATACCCTAAGTTAAAGACATATATTGTTCATGCAAAAGGTAAACATCATCCCTAATCACATGGTGGTGGATTGGAAGGCTCAGGTGAGGTCAACGTGATGAATTGTGTCCAAAGACTGCCCTCCTGTGGTGGAACATGGAAGAACCCTTCCCTGGATGTGACAAATAATTGATTGTAGCCTTTAAACAAAAGGGGGGAAATAGTGTTATTTCAATTCTAGGTATTATGTCTTGTGTTAAAATGGGAGTCAGGAGATTATTAATCTGGAGTGAGTGTGATAAAATGGAGAAAGAAGCAAAAATGGACAGCTTTAGCACGATAGTAATGGTGCAATAAGAAAGACATGCAGGGATTGTAGAAGACAGTTAAAAACAAATAAAACATGAATCATTTTGTAAATATGGGGTTATTTTTTTTGTCATATATGACACAACCATAGAACTGCACTAATGCATGTGAAGACTGAAAAAGCATCAAACCAAAAGCATCAGTACCATCTCATCCTCCTGTTACTTTGCAAGCAGTGCTGCCGTCAGCCCAAGGAAGCTTTTTGATCGAGGTGTGTTGGGGATTTCTCCCAATAGAAATAATAATAGAAGCCTCTTCACTTTTCTGGAAAGGTCAAATATCATTCAGTTCCTGTCTAGCTGAAGGCTGAAGAAGTGGCAGCACCTAAATCGGCCATGGGCTCGCTGGAATCAGTCGGTAGCTTCGTTCTCTGCTGCCAGCGCTCCTTTCTCAGTTACACACACTTGAGAGATGAGAGAATTGTACATTTCTTTCATCTGCGACATGAACCGAGAATCAGATCTTCTATTCCTGCTCAGCTGTAGCTCCCTGTTGCAAGTATACACACACATTGCAGGCATACTGTACACGTATAAAGCATGCACACGGCGCACATGCACAAAGTGAACATCAGGCCTAAGATGTTCTTTTTCTCCAGTTTAGTGGCCACCGAAGAGTTTACCTTGAGGTCATTCACTGAAAACTAATCATTGTGGACTCAACCCACTTCCACTGACCCTGTCACTTGTGTAGTAATTGCTGGCATTTAACAGAAATGAAGACGTTAAGTCTTATGAAAAAACTGGCATATATATATATATATATATATATGTATATATATATATATATATATATATTATATATGCCACCGTATGTATATAAAACTCCAGCACCAAATCTGGAAACCAATTCTTGCATCCTCAAATGAGATGTGGCAGAAACTGTGCACTTATAATGAGTTGTTGAGGGGTTTCCATTTTTTAATGGTCTCGATGTAATGAAAAGAAATATAACGGATTTTTTTCAGAATTAATCGAACCTACCCTAGTGAGGATAAGCGGTACAGAAAATGGATGGATGGATGGATGAATGAATGTTATGCTGAGTAACTTCAAATACTTTTGTCAATGTGGTGGTTCTAGTCAATAAAATCCGATTGAATTCTTCCTAAATATGTAAGCTGATATTATTATTGACGATCAAAACATGTTATTCATTGAAAAATGTAATATCCAAATTACTTTACAATGGAAACATTAGCAGTGTCCTCATTTCAACTTAATGTGTTATGTGCTTATGGATCAGAAACTTTAAGGACTTTAAGAATGAAAAAGGGGAAGATAAACCGACAAAAACAAAATTGGACTGAAGTCTACGTTAACCATGCATCCGTACATTTTCCGTAACGTTTATCCTCAGGGTCATGGGTGTCCTGGAGCCTATCCCAGGTGACTTCGAGTGAGTGGCGGGGTACACCCTGGACTGGTTGTCAGCCAATCACAGTCTAGGGTATCAAAGATTCAAATAAGGCGTATGATGCATTTTCCTCAATTGTAACTACATTATATGAGAAAAATTGTCCATTAAAAAAAAAAGTCATCAGGACACGTCAGCACGTCAGCACTCATACAGGCCATGGATCACAAGGGGAATAGAGGATGGATGGAAAAAGAAAAATACGTTCTATAAAAGATTTAGGAAATTGATGACAAAAGAAGCTGAAATAATATATCTATAAAAATAGATGAGTCATTTAATTTGTTTTACAACCGACCCTAGTGAGGATAAGGGGTACGGAAAATGAATGAATAAATGAATGAATGAATGACTAATAATAATAATATACATCTATTTTCTACACCGCTTATCCTCACGAGGGTCACGGGTATGCTGGAGCCCATCCCAGCTAACTGCGGGCGAGAGGCGGGAACACCCTGAACTGGTTGCCAGCCAATCGCAGGGCACATACAGTGGGTAGGGAAAGTACTCTTTGTTATATTGCAGCCATTTGCTAAAATCATTTAAGTTATTTTTTCCTCAATGTACACACAGCACCCCATATTGACAGAAAAAAAATGAATTGTTGAAATTTTTGCAGATTTATTAAAAAAGAAAATTCAGTCCCTTTTCTCAGTATTTAGGAGAAGCACGCTTTTGAGCTAATACGCCATGAGTCTTTTTGGGAATGATGCAACAAGTTTTTCACACCTGGATTTGGGTATCCTCTGCCATTCCTCCTTGCAGATACTCTCCAGTTCTGTCAGGTTGGATGGTGAACGTTGGTGGACAGCCATTTTCAGGTCTCTCCAGAGATGCTCAATTGGGTTTAAGTCAGGGCTCTGGCTGGGCCATTCCAAAACAGTCACGGAGTTGTTCTGAAGCCACTCCGTTATTTTAGCTGCATGCTTAGGTCACTGTCTTGTTGGAAGGTGACCCTTCGGCCCAGTCCGAGGTCCTGAGCACTCTGGAGAAGGTTTTCGTCCAAGATATCCCTGTACTTGGCCGCATTCATCTTTGCTTAGGGTGCAGGTGGAGACAGGCTTCAGCAAAGAGACGTGGAATGTGGGATGAATTTTCAGGGACTGTGGAAGCTTCGATTGGACGGAAGTGGGATTGATGATCTTCGTAATGGGGAAGGGACCAATGAAACACAGAGTGAGTTTCTGGGACTCTGTCTGAAGCGGGAGGGTTGCGATCACGGTCAGCGATGACGGTCCACGAGCTGTTTATTGCGTGCCGCAGACCAGGTCAACACCGCACGGACGTCTTTCCACACTGCCTGGATTCTCCGGAGATGATCCTTGACGGCGGGCCTGCCACTGCCTGCTCCTGTTTGTTGAATAATGGGGGTTGCTAACCATAGCAAGCCATGAATGGGGTGTTGGATTTGTCTTGCCCAACATTATAAAAAAATAGACACAAAAGGAATGAAGACGCTGGTTTCTTTTTCTCATGAGGAGGGCGCATAGGAGATTGTTCAGATTACAGCCTCTCAACACGCTCTGAACAATCTCTCCCGTCGCTCCTGCATTTATTTGAAAATAGGGAGGTTTCTAGGTTTACAAGACATAACGTACTAAGCTACAAGACACAACACACTAAGGGGAGGGTTTCAAGGTGAAAACATGGGACCAACACCTGCCACGTCCCGGCCACGTCCTTCTCTCTGTTGATTCCTGCTGAGTCATCTTCTTGAAGGCGAGACATCTTTCTTTCTAAAAATTGTCCATAATACTAATGCAAGCTAAGCAAATAAATGATAACTTCTACAATATATCTAACATTTCCCTCCTGTTTATCATGTATTTGCACACATTCTCATATCATTTTACAGTCACTTCATTTCGATTTTTTAACTGTAGAATCATTTTTATGAAACAAATACATTTACACTCAGAGTAAACTTGTCATACATGAATGTTGTAGTTTAAACATCGTAATCATCTGGATCAGGAAACAAATCAGTTAAAGCAAAATCATCATCATCATCATTATCTTTATCATCAAACAGTAATGGATACATCAGCTCCATACGGTTCCTCCATGGGGGTTATGGCTGTGGTGATTAATCTACTGATTAAAGCCCGAATGCATGGGATACAACAACACCCACAAAATGCCAGAATGGCTGCAAAAACAGCAATCGATATCAATATTGGTGAAATTAGGGTTTTATATTCACCAAAAACGTCTATCCAGCTTTCCCACAAAGAAGTGTTGATTGAGGGTTTGTAGACCATCGATGGCTCTGGTCAAGCTGCCATCTGAAGCAGTATTGTTTGTTCTCCAAACATACGGCAAACACTTCCCTCTCTTGCGAGGAGCATGTCGACAGCTATGCGGTCTTGGAACATCCTTGAGCTGCTCATGCACATCTTCCAACCCACTCTGAGTCCAATTTCCTAATCTCTGTACATTGAAGTGGATATAGTTTATCCCATCAACATTTTTATTAATCGTACACCACCAGCATATGAAAGACTCAAATCCTCCTGCAACTTGGTCAGCTAATTTGTATTGATTTGGAACCCCACAAGGAACACCTATGGCGTCGATGTACGTTGGATTATTTTGCCCCTGCCAGGACAAATCTCATTTTTGTCTATGTTCTAGATTAGACAAAACATTGGTTTTTGTTTATCTGCTTTTGTTACGGGATATATAGGATCCCATGATTTACACCTCTCAGTTGTTACAGTAGCGTTCATTAATGGAATAATACAATCTTGTGACTTGATTTGTATTTCAATATTAAACTATGGACCGTTTTGCTTATGTTAAACTTCTATGTTCTTTTGCTGTTTATTTTTTGACCAACTGGACCAATCATAACCTGTTTCACCAATGAGGTGTTCCCATCCAAAGCCTATAGATGCATACCAGTCATATCCATATCCCCAATTCTGCCCATTCTCTTGAGCATCATTGGTGAGAGCCACATATGGAATTATGATTAAAGCATCTTGATTTTGGGGGGCACAAAATATTAAACTGTTTTGCCGCATTTAGAGGTCATGCCCACAGTTTTGATCATCAACTGTACTCCTTTTGATATGAGTTAATGAAGCAAATAAGCAAATAAATGATAACATCTACAATATATCTAACAGTTATGCTACCGGTAGCATAACTGGGGCCTCATGTACAAAGACTTTCGTGGATTTCCTACTAAAACATGGCGTACGCTCAAATCCAGAAAAACATCGTACGCACAAAAATATTCAGATGTATGAAACTCTCTCCCTGTTCACGCCCACATTTGAATATGCAAATCACATTTAAATGAACCCTGCACCTGCGATCCCAATCGCCTTACGATCAGAGGAAATAGGAAATGAGCATGGCAGGGAGGAAAAGGAATTTACTGACTGTGAAGTGGAGACGCTGCTAAATGAAGTGGAGGCACGGAAAATAATCCTGTTCGGCACGCTGTCGTCTGGCGTGAACAACGAGAAAAAGGAGCGAATGGGACAGCGTATGTGCGATTGTCAATGCTGTCGGGTCGGAACAGCGCACATACGCTGGAATAAAAAAAGAAATGGTCTGATATAAAGGTGGATGTGAAGCGGAAGATAGCTGCCAACCGCTAAAGTGTGGCCAAAACTGGTGGAGGAACCGGGGCAGAGGGCCTCACCCCGTTCGAGGAAAGAGTAGCTGCAATCATGGGTGACACTGCTATCTCAGGGCTGTTGGGAGCACATGTGGCTGACTCTGATTACCCCCTAGGTAGATACCATGTATTTTCATAACTCACAACAAATGTGTTCATACAGTAACCTACACTCATCCCAATGAGATAAAGGTTCCTGCAGGGTCAATTAAAGGAAGTGAGTTAACTACATTTACAGTTTCCATTTATGCTACATACTACTTAGATGCATCACACACTATTGTTCCCATACAATCCACAGGTAAAGGTGTGGCTGATTTGAACATTTCATACTTTACGGACAGGGGTTATTAACTTGAATTCTTTGCACACAGAGACAATCAGGGACTTGTTAGATCTGAAGCTGTAGTTTAACCAGCTAAAAACAAATAATCACTAACCTCAACCACTGACTAGTAATGATGCTGTTAATACGGGATAGGATTTTGGGGCGCACGTGATCAATGCGTATCAGGGATCAATATTAGTATAATTACACAAATGAGTGTACTCACCAAGAAGCCACCCATCACGCACAGTGCCAACCATGCGTTAACCATCCATGAACAGGATGTGAGACGCATCTTCAAACAACAGAAGATTAACAAAGCGACAGGACCGGACCATGTGTCCCCATCCTGCCTCAAAGTCTGCGCGGACCAGCTCGCTCCAGTCTTCACTCAGATCTTTAACAGATCTTTGGAAATGTGCGAAGTTCCATCCTGTTTCAAACGCTCCACCATCATTCCAGTCCCCAAGAAACCTGCAATCTCTGGTCTGAATGACTACAGGCCTATCGCTTTGACATCTGTGGTCATGAAGTCCTTTGAACGTCTCGTGCTGGACCACCTCAAGAGTGTCACAGGTCCCCTGCTGGACCCCCTGCAGTTTGCCTCCCAAGCGAACAGGTCTGCGGATGATGCAGTCAACATGGGACTGCACTTCATCCTAGAACACCTCGACAGTGCAGGGACCTACGCGAGGATCCTGTTCGTGGACTTCAGCTCAGCGTTCAACACCATCATCCCTGAACTCCTTTCAACCAAGCTTCTCCAGCTCAGCGTCTCACCTGCCATCTGCCAGTGGATTTACAGCTTTCTGACGGGCAGGACACAGCAGGTCAGGCTGGGGGAGGCCACCTCATCCACACGCAGCATCAGCACTGGGGCGCCCCAAGGTTGTGTCCTCTCTCCGCTGCTCTTCTCTCTCTACACGAACGACTGCACCTCAGCGAACCCGACTGTCAAGCTCCTGAAGTTTGCAGATGACACCACTGTCATCGGCCTCATCAAGGACGGTGACGAGTCTGCATATCGACAGGAAGCGGAGCGGCTGGAGCTGTGGTGCGGCCGACACAACCTGTACCTGAACACGCTCAAGACGGTAGAGATGATCGTGGACTTCAGGAGGCATCCTTCGCCACAGCTGCCCCTCACGTTGTCCAGCTGCCTTGTGTCAGCCGTTGAGACCTTCAAGTTCCTGGGAATTACAATCTCTCAGGACCTGAAGTGGGCGAACAACATCAACTCCGTCCTCAAAAAGGCCCAGCAAAGGATGTACTTCCTGCGGCTTCTGAGAAAGCACGGCCTGCCATCGGAGCTGCTGAGACAGTTCTACACAGCGGTCATCGAATCAGTCCTGTGTTCTTCCATCGCAGTCTGGTTTGGTGCTGCTACAAAAAAGGACAAGCTCCGACTGCAACGGACAATCAAAACTGCTGAAAGGATTGTCGGTACCCCCCTACCCACCATTGAGGACTTGCACGCTGCCAGAACTAAGACAAGGGCGTGCAAAATCCTCTCGGACCGTCTGCACCCCGGTCACCGGCTCTTCCAGCTCCTTCCCTCAGGTAGGCGCTACCGATCAACGCAAACTAGAACTAGTAGACATTCCAAGAGCTTCTTCCCTCTTGCGATCAACTTCTTAAACACCTAACCTATAATTCCATTACAACAAGCTGGCAATTTTTGGACTTGAGTTCGTTGTCACATTTCTGTGGGGCCAATTATGTATTACTCGTGCACTCACTGTAGTTGTCTCGCCATGCTGAACTATTTGCATATACTGGCCACTCATGCCAGAGTAGCATCTGCTCCATTTGCACACTGATTGAGGAGTATCTGTAACATTTGCACAACCAACATTGTCCCAGATGATCGCACTACTCGTCACTTTAAACCGCATACACTCCTTGAAGTCTCACCACCCTTTGCACAATGGTCATTGCACCGGACTATTGCAATATTAGTCGTTCGAACTGCTCTAAGTGCTAGAGGACTCTGCATCTTTTTGCACAATTGTTTTTTGTCAATGTCTTGATGTCCCCAAAGTGTTCTGTAAATTGACTGTCTGTTGTACTAGAGCGGCTCCAACTACCGGAGACAAATTCCTTGTGTGTTTTGGACATACTTGGCAAATAAAGATGATTCTGATTCTGATTCTGATTCTAATGCTGTTACTCAGAATGTATGAGTCGTGCGTTGAACCAGGCCACCTCGCCACAATGTTAGTTATTTGCATTTGTGCATCACATATGATCTGTACATTGATCGAATGAAATTGTTTCCTGTTGACATATACAAACTCATCATGTGATGCCGCTTTTATAGCAACGTGTGTTCAGTCGATACCTCCGATTACATGAGGAAAACCGGCTTTCGCTGCAAATTGCGCTTTAGTCTGAGTCTGTTCAACTGCATTGTAAGGGAATTGGATATACCTGGCGGACAAGTGGATAATTCCGTCCCACACGGCTGGCATGGCTCGGCTCTGTGTCGACTGGCACAGTCCTGATCAATCTGCCAGCTCCCTCTGGAATGCCCCGGTTGCGAAGAACCCCAGTGTGGTCAGCACTCTGTGTCGGCACAGGCAGCGTATTGCTTCTTGCGGTGTCAAAGCCGGCCGCAGCTCTGCGCACAGTTCCAGGAGGACTGCCCTCAGGAACCTAAATCTGCTGATGAGCCAGTTGTCATCATTTGATAATAAATCCTAAACTGACGTTCTCTCCTTATTGCACCGCTTGCAACGTCTTCGAGGAGACCTAAAGCAGCCATTGTTGTTATTGGTATTGTCTGCATCACTTTGTGCATGCTTTTATATCCATGTGTGTAATTGCAGTCATGCGGGTGTGTTAATTGCTGTTAATGTGTGTCTGTTGTGCAGTTATGTATTATAACTGTTCCCCATCATCACCTCGAAGTGTCGCCAAAGCACCAAAAGCTGTAGAAACGTGCGTACGCCAGCCATGCAGTTGGCGTGAGGCACCGCACATTTCCACGGTCATTTCACTCTTGATACATCTGACGGACGGCACGTTTTTGTGGGTTTGCACCTTTTGTACATGAGGCCCCTGATGAGGGAGTTGTGGGCGTACTCACTCCACGGGAGGAATGAGCTCCAGAAGGAGGGGTTGCATGCGGCAACACAACGGAGGGCTGAGTCAATGGATTGGTTTGCCCGCTCCGTCTGGCCGTTGGTCTGCGGATGATATCCTGACGACAAGCTGGCTGCTACGCCCAGCGCTTAACAGAATTCCTTCCATACCAGGGATGAGAACTGAGGACTTCTGTCAGAGACAATATTGATGGGAATACCATGGAGTCTAAAGACATGCTGGACAAGGAGGTTAGCAGTATCGAACGCGGATGGTAGTTTGGGGAGGGGTAGGTAATGGACGGATTTGCAAAAGCGATCAACAATAGTGTGAATGATAGAGTTATCTTCAGAAGGAGGTCGACCGGTAACAAAGTCCAGAGCGATATGGGACCAAGGGCTGCTAGAGATAGACAATGGACGCAGCAGCCCAGCTGGGGGCAGGTGTGAAGACCTTCCCTCGGGCACAGACGGAGCAGGCTTTGACGAACTCCCGGGTGTCTTGAACCAGGCAGGGCCACCAGAAATGCTGCTGGATGAAATGAATGGTGTGGGTGATGCCAGGATGACAGGTGAGTTTGGAGTTGTGAGCCCACTGAATAACGTCAGAGCGTGCGGAATCGGGTACGAACAGGCGGTTTGTAGGCCCGGTCTTAGGATCAGGGCGAGTCTAATGGGCCTCCTGAACCACCTTTTCGATATGCCAAGTGGCTGCTCCAACAAAGCACGAGGAAGGAAGGATGGGTTCCAGTTCGTCAGGGCTGGAGGGGGGTGAGTAACGTCGAGACAGGGCATCTGGTTTGCTGTTTTTGGAGCCAGGATGGAAGGAGGGACTGAAATTAAACCTGCTCAAGAAGAGAGCCCAGCGAGCTTGTTGAGGGTTAATGCGTTTGGCGCAACGGAGGTAAGAGAGATTCTTGTGGTCTGTCCAAATGATGAATGGTTGTTCAATCGCCTCCAGCCACTGCCTCCACTCTTCCAAGGCCCATACAATGGCCAGTAGCTCTCAGTTCCCGACGTTGTAGTTCCTCTCGGCAGGAGACAGATGACGGGAAAAAACGGCACAGGGGTGAAGTTTCTGGGTCGTGGGGTCCCGCTGCAAGAGGACAGCCCCTCCCCCCGTGTCCGAGCAGTCAACCTCGACCACGAACTGGAGGGAGGGGTCGGGGTGGCAAAAAATGGGTGCACTGATGAACAGGGTCTTGAGTTGACTAAATGCTTGGGATGCTGCCGGGGTCCACTGAAAGGGGGAGCTGGTGGATGTGAGGCTAGTGAATGGAATTGCGACCTTGCTGTAATTACGGATGAATCGACAGTAAAAAATTGGCGAATCCAAGGAAACATTGCAGTTCTTTACGGGTGGTGGGAGCGGGCCAGTTAACGATGGCTTGGATCTTAGCAGGGTCGGGTTGTAGTTTTCCTTTAGAGATAATGTAGCCCAGGAAGTGTACGGAGGAGCGGTGGAATTCACATTTTCGGGTTTAACATAAAGGTGGTTTTCAAGGAGGCGTTGGAGGACTTGGCGTACATGATGGTGATGTTCTTCAAAGGAGCAGGAGAAAATGAGGATGTCATCCAAATAGACAAAAACAAACCGGTTCAGCATATCACAGAGGACATCGTTAATGAAGGTCTGGAAGACAGCGGGAGCATTAGTCAATCCAAACGGCATGACCTAGTATTCGAAGTGTCCGAGAGGGGGATGAATGGAAAACCGCTTTCCCCAAACCCAATACGGATAAGGTGGTAGGCGTTCCGTAGATCCAACTTGGTGACTATCCAGGCATCGCAGAGGGGTTCAAACAAGAGTTCGATGAGGGGAAGCAGAGATTTATTTTTGACAGTGATGTCATTGAGACCATGGTAGTAGATGGATTTGGAGCTGGTGAATTATTGCTTCATGAATGAAGTTGTCATCGGCACCGGAATCTATAACGGCAGTAATGGGGGTGTTCTGAGCAGAAACTATAATGCAAGCGGGAACGGTCATGCGAGAGGGAGAACTTGAGGGAACGGAGGTTTGGCTCACCACGACGCTCTCGGGTCACAGTGAGCCTGGTCTTTTGATTGGAGGGGGCATGAGGAAATAACGTGAACGGATTGACCGCAGATACACAGCCGCTGGATGACTCGACGCTGATGCCCTGTTGGGTCTAGATGCGTTTTACCAATTTGCCTGGGCTCTGTGGCAACTACGGGGAGTGACGGAAGTGCGGGAGACGGTGCGGGAAGTGGTTGAGAAGCTGACGGCGTGGTGCTCTGAGTGGGAGGATTCATACATACGCGGACCCTCCTCTCTCGTTCTCTCTCTCGCAGTCGGTTATCAAGCCGAATGGAAAGGGTGATGCGATCCACGAGAGAAGGGGGCTCATCCCGGACCGCTAGCTCATCTTTGAGTTGGCCGTAGAGGCCATTTGAAAAAATCCCCCCAAGCGCCACGTCGTCCCACCCGCATTCACCTGCCAATATCCGGAACCCAATGGAATATTCCGCTGCTGATTTAGCGCCCTGCGTCAGCGTGAGGAGTCGACGGGTGGCTTCCTTGCCCTGAACTTGGTGATCAAATACTTTGCGGAGTTCGGCAGAAAAGGAATCGCTCGGTGTTAGAATAAATGTGCATAAGTTCTCTCATGTTTACTCTAATCCTATTGCAAAGCATTTATATTATTATCCATCCATCCATCCATTTTCTGAGCCGCTTCTCCTCACTAGGGTCGCGGGCGTGCTGGAGCCTATCCCAGCTGTCATCGGGCACGAGGTGGGTACACCCTGAACTTGTTGCCAGCCAATCGCAGGGCACATAGGAACAAACAACCATTCGCACTCACAGTCATGCCTACGGGCAATTTAGAGTCTCCAATTCATGCATGTTTTTGGGATGTGGGAGGAAACCAGAGTGCCCGGAGAAAACCCACGCAGGCACGGGGAGAACATGCAAACTCCACACAGGCGGGGCCGGGGATTGAACCCGGGTCTTCAGAACTGTGAGGCTGACGCTCTAACCAGTCGTCCACCGTGCCGCTTATATTATTATAAATTACTATATTAAATTATTATATTACATTATAGCAGTATAATGTTGAATGTATCATGAAAGTTGAAGTTGTCTGTGAAGAGGACTGTGCCCTCATCAAAAGATAGCGGCTGGAACATTGTTGAAACAATCAGCGCTGATGAAGAACACATCTGCATTATCATCTGCACAATGAGTTATATCTATGATTGTTTCACGTTGCTACTGTGTGTGGCCTTATCTCAAGATAGCAGCAGCAACGTCTGTGTAATTAGGAACCACCCAAAGGAAATAAAAAGAGAGGGATCGGCAGAGTGTGCTCAGAGCAGTGGGAGGTTGTAACTGCGTACAACTCTGTCCGTTCTCCTCGCGAGTAAAAGAACCAGGCTCTTGTCGTCCTTCCTTGTTTATTGTTTATTAAATGTTCTAGGTTGTTTGAACCTGACACTCGGCTCGAGCGGAGGGACATGAGGTTCTTTGTACGGGAAGCGTGATGGCTCGGAGGCTGCGGGCTCGGGAGGAGTACTTACAGGGGGTTGAATGGATAGCATTTGTTGGGAAAGAAGGGAGATATGTTTGTGAAAGATCGTGGAGCGTTTCTGTTATTTCTTGCAGGTTTTTGTCCTTTCGTCCAATGTGGGCACCTTGGAGGGTTAGTGCGTTCTTCAGAGCCTCCGGAGTTGCTGGGTCCATAGTGGCCTAAGTATTCTGTCACGTGTGGGGAGTAGCTGGACCCAAGAGCAGGCGGAGGCAGATGTAAAATGATGAACAGTTTATTGAGGAAAGGTTATGGAGGTGGTCCTGGATGTGTTGGCAGGCGGCGGCATGGACAGGTGGCAGGCAGTTGACAGAACAGGCAGCTGGCTTGGTGGCAGGAATGATGTGGGTCAGGAACACAGGGGAGCATTGGGAACGAGGAGACACAAGAGTTAACAAGGGAAGCGAGGAGCAGTATAGCTTACTTGACATAAGGTGGGCCGTGGTACCGCTAGGAGAGGCTGCAATACTGAGCCGAGGATTTCCGGGAGCAGGCTGGACGCCTCCCTGGTGAGGTGTTCCGGGCACGTCCCACCGGGGACGACCCAGGACACGCTGGAGAGACTACGTCTCTTGGCTTGCCTGGGAATGCCTCGGAATCCCCTCGGAAGAGTTGGAGGAAGTGGCTATATATATATATATATATATATATATATATATATATATATATACACACATCCATCCATTTTCTGAGCTGCCTCTCCTCACTAGGGTCGCTGGCGTGCTGGAGCCTATCCCAGCTATCATCGGGCAGGAGGTAGGGTACACCCTGAACTGCTTGCCAGCAAATCGCAGGGCACATACAAATAAACAACCATTCGCACTCAGATTAACACCTACGGGCAATTTAGAGTCGTCAGTTAACCTACCATGCATGTTTTTTGGGATGTGGGAGGAAACCGGGGTGCCCGGAGAAAACCCACGCACTGTGAGGCAGGCGCTCTAACCCGTCGCCCACCGTCCCTATATATATATATACATTTGAGAGCTAAGTCATGTGAGGTCTGGCATGCAAGTGAAAAAAAAAGTCACTTGGATGACAGATTTTAATGTGCAATTTAATAATAAATGCTTAAGTTATTTAAAGATTACTCATGGGGTCCCCCAATGAGCTATGCTCGGCCCCAAGTTATTTATACTATATAATAATGACATCTGCAATGTTTCCAAGGTATTCAAATGTGTCGTATTTGCTGATGAAACAACTCTTTACAGCTCAGGGAAAACCCGAGAACAGCTTCTTACTATTATGGAAAATGAATTAAATATATTGATAAACCAGATTGACATCTATTATTTGTCACAAAATTTGAATAAAATTAAGTTTATCATTTTTGGCACTGGACAGATAAATAAGAAACATGCAAAAATCATGATCAATTCAGTAACGATAAAAGAATGTATGAAAATAATATCCCAGGATTAATAATAGATAAACTATGCTGGAAATTTCATAGACGTGAAATCAAAAATGTCAAAAACCATATCTATTTTACATAAAACCAAGGATGTCTTAAATAAAACGTTCACTGTTACTGCCATATATGATTTACTGTGTGGAAATATTGGGCAACACATACAAAACCAACACTCATCTTATCTTTAAATGACAAATAAAGGCAATCGGAATTATTAATCGATATGTATATATATATATATATATATATATATATATATATATATATATATATATATATATATATATATATATATATATACATATATAGACATATATATATATACGTTCCCTCACAGGGTGTAGCATTACTGACCCATACAACACTTGAATCCAACATGTCATTGTACTCGGGATATAATGCTTTACTTTCCTCATCTTGTTTACAGTTAGTGCTTTTTCTTTTGTTGTCTTCTTTTCCTATATTATTATTATTTTATTTTTTTAACCAATCCTGTTTAGCTGCATGGCCTTGCAGAATGGTGGATCTGTATGCCTTTGTGCTGGAACAGTTCTGCTGTGCAACAGGGGAGTCTGAAATACTCCCTCTGCTTATTTATTTATTTTTTTTAATTATTCTATTGTTGATTGAAAATGCAGCCAGCCAGAAAAGGATTTTAGGGGGCAGACAGATGGACAAGGGGACTACGGGTTAAAACCACAGCAGAACAATAGTGAGACAGTCTAGATATTTCAACACAAGTAACATTACAACAGTCATTTGTAGATTGCGGGGGACACCCGGTGAGAACATGCAATAACTAACCAAGAGAACTAGATAAGAGAGGACAGAAAAAGACAGGATGTGGGAAAATGAGCAAGGCAGTGCTACTGTCAAGTGGTGCGGTGGAATTCTTTTTTAGTGTCTAAACACCTGTAAGAACCTGTGAGTTGATATGTTAGTATAACCTGTGTTGTTGTCAGTGATCCCAGCACAAGTAATTCAAGTCTATAGTGTTTCTATTGAATGTATTAGTGAATGAACACCATATCACATGCATGTTAGTCAACTGGTGTACAGAGTTGCTGAGCCGGCACATCGAGAAAGGGCCGTGAGCCCGAAGTCAGCCGGGGATCCCACACTGCCCGAGGGAAAGAAGGGCGACGACCACGGCGGTGGACCCCAGGAGATTAGGACACCGGCCTGGGACCCAGCAGCACAGCCCCCACCCAGAAGCGAGGACAAGACCCCCGAAGTGGGGCCAATGGGCACCACCCTGGTACCGGGGACGGAGAGCAGCCCCAGGATCAGCATCCCCCAGGAGGGCAGGATGGTCATGACCGTACCAAAGAGGAGGAGGGAGGAACAGGCCCAGCATCCCCAGAGGCCAACCTCGCAGATCCAGAAGGATAGGGATTAAGTGCATGCAAACAGTCATCATGGTGGGCTCTGCTGGCTTGCATGACGAAGCAATCGAAAGATCTGTCGATGAAATCTTCGAGTGGCTCCACGATGGTATCTTGCCATCGGGGATTGGAAAAAAGTAATCAATAATAATCAAACCCGTAATAAGAGAAAAAAACAATGGACGAGGAGGAAATTAAGTCTCGGGGTTGCTAATCTGATTTTGCAGCGTAGCCCGCAAAATTTTGTCTGGGAAATCTCACAGTCTCTTGCGGTGTCAGAGCATGTCGCACGTCACGCCTCTCTCCACCTAACTGTTCCAATATTATTTAGTTACATTTTCACTCTCTCTGCTTTTTTTTCCTGTCACTCCCATTTAAAAACGTTGTTCTGTTGAACTGATCAACTTTAATTCCAAATAAATATCCATCAGAATACAAAGAAACCACAGTGGCAGCTTATAAAGTCCACTGTGACAGAGTAAATCTGTTCCGACATTAAAGGGATACAGATCCTTCTTTCTGCTTGACCTAAGCTGACCAGGACAAAAAGGAAAAAAAGAAAGAAAGAAACTCAGATTCAACAAAAAAACGAGGAGAAAAAAACGTAAAATCTCGACTTGCATTGACTTTGCATTAAGACATTGGCCATAAACTTGTGCATATTTACTAGTTTTAAAGAGTGATACCATTCTTAATATTTGTCACAGGAAAGGGATATTTATGTCACTGGAATCTGGAAGGGACTGTTTTCATTAAAAAAGAATACATTTGTGAAATTTTACAATTTGAACTGCAAACGGCGGCACGGTGGCCGACTGGTTAGAGCGTCAGCCTCACAGTTCTGAGGACCCGGGTTCAATCCCCGGCCCCGACTGTGTGGAGTTTGCATGTTCTCCCCGTCCCTGCGTGGGTTTTCTCCGGGCACTCTGGTTTCCTCCCACATCCCAAAAACATGCATGCATTGGAGACTCTAAATTGCCCGTAGGTGTGAATGTGAGTGCGGATGGTTGTTTGTTTCTATGTGCCCTGCGATTGGCTGGCAACCAGTTCAGGGTGTACCCCGCCTCCTGCCCGATGACAACTGGGATAGGCTCCAGCACGCCCGCGACCCTAGTGAGGATAAGCGGCTCAGAAAATGGATGGATGGATGAACTGCAAACAGTTTTGTTTTTTTTCCTGGAGAACCAGAAAGAGAAAAACATTTCAAGAAAGACTCATTTGCAAAAGAATGACTGGGGAAACACCAAAAATTTATAATGACAATATTGCATAATTCATCCTACCTTTAACTGTTCAAAGGATTTGAACACACACATACAGTACATAGTGGGTTGGCTACAAAACATTCAGGCGGGCAATTCCTCCAGGAAATATGCTAATAACAATTATTTACTTTTGACACAAGTTTGGACATTCAGTTTACACTTGCAATGTCGCCGAAATGATTTATTTCTAGCGAAACAAGTTAAGGTTGGGACTTTGACACCGTTGTCAGATGAAACGATGAATATTTGTGGAATTCAACTTCAAAAGTTACCATTAGGTTAGTAAGATTCATAATAAGGGTTCAACTTTACAATTAACCCTCATTCAGCACATTGTACAGATAAATTCCCAGTTCCAAAGTTACACTGCTGTATCTACATTTTGGACTTTCAAAATTCAAATCAAAAATAAAAACCAATGGCATTTACTTTCCTACCAAAACAGAGCACTTTTGAAAACGAGGACAATAAAACCAACTAAAAAGACGGTGGTGGTAGTGAATTGAAGCAGGGAAATAAAAGTGTGCATTGCAAAAAAATTAAAACAAATTAAACAGTGTACCTACCTTGTCGACGCTGGCTGGCCTGAAATTCATCTTGGGAAAATTCATCATGGCTGACTCAGTTTTCCTGAAGCAGCGATGATGTCATGATGTTACGTATGGTTCCCATCTCAAAACGTTTGACTGTTTCCCACAAATTAACTATAAAATATTGAGCCCTATTCAATTAAATTGTCATACATGTTCACAGAGGTCAATACTTTATTGTTTGGTCAGCTACAGTATTTACCATCGTTTGACTTCTACAGCCTTATTAAGTATGAGTTTGTACAACTGGTGGGGATCACAGTGAGTGTATGCGCATTTATGAGCACGACTGTACATATCAGCAGTCATACATATTTGTTTAGTTCTGTGTTAGTTGACAATAATAAATGCCAAAATGTTTTTAGATAGACCGAGGTATTGATTACAAGCAGATATAGATGACTAGGCTGGCTACTTAAATATATATCACAACAAATAACCCTAGATGATCTACCGGACCTTTGCTTCAAGACATTTTCTCAATCTGGACCTTTTAAAATCTTCGTTGAATACCCCTAATGTAGAGGTTTTAACAAGTTAAAGGCAGTGTCTGCGCAAAATCTGAAGCTGTTAGACAGTTAAACTCAAACAGTGCTCTGTAGCCCTGACATCGGCATCTTTCTGATGACCTCATTCCTAATCCTGTCCATCCTCGTTACTCTCAAAGCAAATGCCAGTATCTTTAACTATGTCACCTTCAGATCTCTCTCTCCTGTCTTTTGGTCATTACTACATTCTCCATACCATACAAAATCACTGGTCTCACTGCCGTTCTACTATATAAACCTATCCTCTCACTGTTACTAGTGGTGCATTGGTTCCATCCTGCCTTTACTCTTCAGCTCGCGCCCACACTTCCTATTGTTCTGAACAATTGATCCCAAGTACTTGAATTCCTGCAGCATTTCCACTTCTACGCCTTGTAACCTCACCATTCCACCGGTCTCCCTTTCATTCACACACATCTTGCTGCAACTTGTCTTCATTCCTCATCGCCCCAGTGCATACATCGACCTCTCTAGGTTCTCTCCCACTTGCTCCATACTGTAATTGCAGATCACATTGTCCTCTGCAAACATCATTGTCCATGGAAACTCATGTCTGACCTCATCTGTCAATCTGTCCATGACCTAATAAATGAAAAGGTGCTCGGAGGTGATCCTTGATGTAATCCCACCTCGACCTTGAAGTCTTCTGTCACTCCATAAGAACACCTCACCACTGTCTTCCTGTTCTCATACTGTTTGATTTGTTTAACATACTTCTTGGCCACTCTTACAGTACAGTTCTCCCTTGGTACCCTGTCATATACCTTATCTCAAGCCACAAAGACACAACATACTGTAGCTCCTTTGGATCTTCAGTGTACTTTCCCATCAGGATTCTCAGGGCCAATATGGCATGATCTCCCTAATCTCTCTCAGGTTGCATTACCTACATAAAATATAGTCCACTTGTGTGCACCTGCCTCCAATCTTACCTATGTGACCCTGTGATTATCTGTCTTTCAAAAATAAGTGTTCACCTCTCTGCTCATGCATGCGGCAGTTCTATTAGCAGATAACAGTGTGCAGAACGAACATTCAAAGCAAAACGTAAGAAATTAATAAAGACAGATTTACGTTTTTATTTTTTTATTACCTATTCTTGCGCATGCGCGTCTATTTATAGACGACATCTTTGACTTCCGCAAAGGGTGCTGTTACGCCAATCCAACGTCATTTGACTCCAATTCACCAATCAGACGAGACAAGGCAGTCACATGACCACGCACATACCCTTTGCGAGACAATCAAAATAACTCATTTTGGGGAGAAAAAAAAAAAGCCGCGTGTGTGTGTTTACTTTACAGACTCCAAAAAACAACAGCTCTCTCATGCAACTGTTAAATTGTGACTGCCCAAACTTGGAAATTTCAGCCCACTTCTAACTTGAGAAAACACCTTTGTTGTAAGTTGCAGATGTTTCTATTGTTGTTTTGGCAGTGGATATGGCAACATTAGCCCTATCCTATGGTCCTAAGTCCTAGTCAGTAAACAGCTTCTTCATGAAGTCATTTAAGTGAAAAAGGCAAATAATGTTTCTGTAGGGCCCAATGCATGTGTTGTTGGTTTTTGGGCAGTTAAAAATTTAAATGGTGGCAGGTGTGTGTCGACTCCCATATGTGATTATTTTTTTATTTTATTTAATGTTCATGCTCTGATTTAAAAAAAAAAATCTGAAGTTACAAGTTACTCTTTACTTGAGTAGTTTTTTCATTGAGTACTTTATTACTCTTATTCAAGTAAATTTTTGGATGACTACTTTTTACTTTTACTTGAGTCATATTATTCTAAAGTAACAGTACTCTTACTTGAGTACAATATTTGGCTACTCTACCCACCTCTGCCCATGCATAATTGGCCCCGGAGTGGTGTACTGCATTAAGCCGCCCCGAGGCGCCCCCCCAGTATCGAAGTTTTAAAAACAATGTTTAGCACCCCCCAAACACCTGTCCCCCGGCAACGATTTTATTGTGAGTAATTTTCTGGAAAACGGCTGGCCACCCTACATAAAAAATCATGGCTCCGTTACAGAAGCACGTTAACGTTATGTTTATTTTCACTTGGCAGCAAACGTAACACTAGCAAATGCAACATTCAAAGCTGTTTGCGGCATAAGCAGAGAAGTCTGGAGATGACTCTACATTGCACACACGCAGTCTTGAGCTGAGCCGATGCAAAACAGACCTTGATGAGACGTTCAATGAAATTTGGAAACAAGCTTTTCGGCTGATCTTGGTCAGGCATATAGCAACTGCCAGCCGACGTGCTTTTGTGACTCTGTACCTTGAAGTAGTCCCACGGCAGCACCAAACGGATACAAAACCTGCATGAGTATTCTAAATATGTGCCTTGATTTCTGTGTTATTAATGTGTTGATTCTACTGGTCTGACAACAATTATTTTCGTGAAGAACTGTACAACTGTGTTCAGAATCAAAATCATGCCAACTAAGTCAAAAACACATAAGGAATTTGTCTCCGGTAGTTGGAGCTGCTCTAGTGCAACAACAGACAGCCATTTGACAGAAAATACTTTTGAGACATTAAAACAAAGTACCCAGAGTCACTGAGCAATGAAAGGTTACCACCGGTTTTAAGCCAACAGTATGAAAGGATGTTGTGTTGAATAATAATAGTTCATTTAACAGAACTAAAGTTGAAACAATGATTTTGTATGCTTGAGTTCTGCGTGAGACAGTTGCAAAGTTGAAATCATTTATTCAAAAGTGTGCTGAGTTTCAACCTGTGCTTAGGGCGTGACTCACCAGGCTGAAGCTTGTATTACTGTTTTGAAAATAAAGGGCTAATGATCAACTATTCATCAAAGCTTTCTTGCCACAGAAAAGCTGCTGAGCGCAATTATTTTTAGATACTGTGTATGTCAGTTGTTCAGCAACACACTGAAAGCTAAAATTAACTAACTTAGGCCTGCTCAGGCGTTACAGTGGCCGACTGCCTCACAGTTATGAGGAATCCGGCCTCGCCTGTGTGGAGTTTGGATGTTCTCCCAGTGCCTGTGTGGGTTTTCTCCGGGTACTCCAGTTTCCTCCCACATCCCAAAAAATGGTAGGTTAATTGAAGACTATAAATTTCCCCTAGGGTTGAATGTGAGTGCGAATGGTTGTTTGTTTATATGTGCCCTGCGATTGGCTGGCAACCAGTTCAGGGTGTACTCGGATAGGCTCCAGCATGCCTGCGACCCTAGTGAGGATAAGTGGTACAGAAAATGGATGGATGGATGGGACTGCCCTAACAATGGACAGTCAGTCTGGTATGTTGGGGAGATTGCAGGGAGACAGACACCTAGGTTTACATCCTCACCAGACTACCTTCAATTGCAATTGGTAGACATACATAAATTTGACTCTATTATTACTTGTGGATTTGATTCACAAGTCAGCGAAGGCTGAATGATCCAAATTTGGAGCAGGACAAAATTGTACTCCATCATAGAACTTCACTTCCTGTGCATGTCAGAATTTTTGTCATGAAGATTAATGCATTATTTACTTAGAAATACAGAATATTATTCAATGCTAACAAAGATTAAAATGAATTCATGTATCCCTCCTTCTTTCCATCCATGCATAAAGGGTCATGGAAACGTTTCATGGAGGGGGTTACAGTCTGAGCTAAGTAGTGTGAGTGTAACATGGCACAGGATGGCAAACGCTAGTAACTCAATCGTAAGCATTAAGCATACCATATTTCCAAATGAACTGATAGACAAAGAGCAATTCAAAGCTCATTTTGTGTCGTATTAGTGTATGTTCATCTCAATCAATTAAATCAAATCATTTTGTTTTGAACCGATTTGTGTTATACCTTAAACAAATATGAAAAAAACTGTACAGCACATCCTGCTCTACCATCATCTTCTTTCTTACAGTGGCAGTTGATCTGACAGTTGACTTCAAATTGCGAAAGTCATTATTATGAAATGCAGCTGGCACTCCAAGACATTGAGCTCATCAGGCTAAATGGTGTTTTGCCCAACATGCTGAGAAAATAACCTATTAAAAGCTTCCCCCCCCCCCAAAAAAAAAAAACATATTGTCACATTCTGATACAATAACATCCTTTTTGTATTTGCTTGAAATGATGTAAATATTGTTTGTGCACACAGCGATAGATACCTCTTAGATCTCCATGGTGCAGAAGAGTTGCATTGTCTACTGTGCCAACGTCCCCTGAGTAAGCACAAGTAGAATATGTATCTGTTTTTAAACATTCGATGCACAGTTGTGTTTTTAATTAGGTTCCTTCCTTTGAAGTAAAACATAATTGGGCATGAAGTTGAATAAGTTAAATAGCAATTACTGCAGTTTCTATTGTATGCAAGCATAACCTTGTGTCTGTATTTTGAACACAAATGAGGAAGCATTTTTACAAGTATATATATATATATATATATATATATATATATATATGACGGGTTAGCACATTTGCCTCACAGTTCTGGGGACCGGGGTTCAAATCCCGGCCCCGCCTGTGTGGAGTTTGCATGTTCTTCCCGTGCCTGCGTGGGTTTTCTCCGGGCACGCCGGTTTCCCAAGAACATGCGTGGTAGGTTGATTGAAGACTGTAAATTGCCCGTAGGTGCAAATGTTTGTTTGTTTCTATGTGCCCTGCGATTGGCTGGCGACCAGTTCAGGGTGCACCCCGCCCGGAGATAGCTGGGATGGGCTCTAGCGGCCCGCGACCCCACTGAGGAGAAGCGGCTCAGAAATTGGATGGATGGATATATATATATATATATATATATACACACAAACACAATTTTTTTTTATCCATTCATCCATCCATTTTCTGAGCCGCTTCTCCTCACTAGGGTCACGGGCGTGCTGGAGCCTATCCCAGCTGTCATCGGGCAGGAGGCGGGGTACACCCTGAACTGGTTGCCAGCCAATCGCAGGGCACATAGAAACAAACAACCATCCGCACTCACATTCACACCTACGGGCAATTTAGAGTCTCCAATGCATGCATGTTTTTGGGATGTGGGAGGAAACCGGAGTGCCCGGAGAAAACCCACGCAGGCACGGGGAGAACATGCAAACTCCACACAGTCGGGGCTGGGGATTGAACCCGGGTCCTCAGAACTCTGAGGCTGACGCTCTAACCAGTCGACCACCGTGCCGCCCATTTCTTTTTTTTTTTTTTTTTTTTTTTTTATAATTTCTGAAAATGTATTAATCTATTTTCAACCATGAATAGATTACATGCAAGTATTTTATCAAATCCAGTTACATTAGATATTGATTACTGATGTATTTTGATTATTCATAGTTGGTGCCAATGTGAGTGTGAACATTTTAGCCATGTGACCATGCGAATTGATTTCTCCAGTATGTTCCCTGCCTCTAGCTCTCAGTCAGTTGATACAGTCTCCAGCCCCTTCATGACCCTGAACAGGATCTGTATAACAAATGGATAAATAGATGGATGGTTTTCCATTAGTCGCCTGTTAAACAGCAACACCACAGGCAAACTCTGTTATTCTTTTCTTAACTCAATAAATGTCAAATTGCTTTTTTCATGTGACGGTTTTATAACAGCCAGCAGTAGTTTCCATTGGCCACTATTATACAGCACCACAACAAAATATCAAAATAATTATAATACTATTACTAATAATAATAATCCATTATGTAATAAAGAGAATATGTCTATCCCTGTACACCTTAGTGCTGGGGGGGCGGAAAAAATATATATATATCGACTTACTCTGATAAGTCGACTCCAAAAATAGTTCAACACAGATATCTCCGCCTTGAAGCCCAGCTGTCACCAAAGAAGCCACCTTTCATATAAGACATATCCACATACAATATAACTCTATTGTACTGTATTCATACTCCCTTCACAGTGTATTAATATACTCTATTGGTGGAAAGTTGGTACTGCAGGGACGAACATTAGAAAGGGAGTCCGCCATACATACAGTATTCAGTTGAAATGAGGATATAGCGTCTTGCCGTGACTCTCCTGGTTGTTACTGTCCGTGAGTGGGATTTGAAGTAGGATTTTCTGTCTCCCAATCCAGTTGTGTTACCACCAAGCCATCTATTTGTAACTATCATTGTAGGTCGCAAAGTACTGTCACCCTAGCATTGCTAGTTGCAACATACTTTAAGATGTGGAGAGTTGGAAATAGAAACAAATTTGTGTCAAAATGGAAGCATAACATCATCATCAACAACATCGGCCGTCTTAGATGGGAGCTCTGTGGGTTGGCGAGTGATGGATGTATTGTTTTTATAGTATACATCGGATTACCCAATTATCAGTAAAAAATAATAATACTAATAATAATAGTATTTTGGGGGGAGGGGGGACAATTACTCGGTTAGTCGCCTAAATATCTATAGGATACATTATTCTTAAAAGATTTGATAGTTACAGCCCTAGTACCCCTGATCCGAAAAACATGTACAGTGGGTAAAGTATTCAGACTCCCTTATTTTTTTTACTCTTTGTTATATTGCAACCATTTGCTAAAATCATTTAAGTTTATTATTTTCCTCATTAATCTACACACAACACGCCATATTGACAGAAAAAAAAATGGAATTGTGGAATTTTTTGCAGATTTATTAAAAAAGGAAAAACTGAAATATCACACAGCTATAAGTATTCAGACCCTTTGCTGTGACACTCATATATTTATCTCGGGTGCTGTCCATTTCTTCTGATCATCCTTGAGATGGTTCGACACCTTCATTGGAGTCCAGCTGTGTTTGATTATATTGATTGGACTTGATTAGCCGTCTATATAAGACCTCACAGCTCACAGTGCATGTCAGAGCAAAATGACAATCATGAGGTCAAAGGAACTGCCTGAAGAGCTCAGAGACAGAATTGTGGCAAGGCACAGATCTGGCCATGGTTACAAAAAAAAAAAAAAAAAAAATCTGCTGCATCTAAGTTTCATAAGAGCACATTGGCCTCCATAATCCTTAAATGGGATGACCAGAACCCTTCCTAGAGTTGGCCGTCTGGCCAAACTGAGCAATCTGGGGAGAAAAGCCTTGGTGAAAGAGATAAAGAAGAACCCAAACATCACTGTGGCTGAGCTCCAGAGATGCAGTCGGGAGATGGGAGAAAGTTCTAGAATGTCAACCATCACTGCAGTCCTCCACCAGTCAGGGCTTTATGGCAGAGTAGCTCGACGGAAGCCTCTCCTCAGTGCAAGACACATGAAAGCTCGCATTGAGTTTGCTGAAAAACACCTGAAGGACTCAAAAATGGTGAGAAATAAGATTCTCTGGTCTGATGAGACCAAGTTAGAACTGTTTGGCCTTAATCCTAAATGGCATGTGTGGAGAAAACCAGGCACTGCTCATCACCTGTCCAATACAGTCCCAACAGTAAAGCATGGTGGTAGCAGCATCATGCTGTGGGGGTGTTTTTCAGCTGCAGGGACAGGACGACTAGTTGCAATTATAGGAAAGATGAATGCAGCCATGTACAGGGATATCCTGGACGAAAACCTTCTCCAGAGTGCTCAGGACCTCAGACTGGGCCGAAGGTTCACCTTCCAACAAGACAATGATCCTAAGCACACATCTAAAATAACGAAGGAGTGGCTTCAGAACAACTCCGTGACTGTTTCTGAATGGCCCAGCCAGAGCCCTGACTTAAACCCAATTGAGCATCTCTGGAAAGACCTGAAAATGGCTGCACACCAACGTTCACCATCCAACCTGACAGAACTAGAGTGTCATGTTCCGGGTTTTCACTGAGTGGAAACTGAACCCACGCTGCCTGCACCAAAGTCAGGCGAGTGTACCACTACACCATCAGTGACTTACTTTTGAGACATAAATATATAAAAACACAGTAAGGAGAGCCACTGAGCAATGAAAGGTTACCAGTGATGTGGTAAAGTCGATACTTTTTTTTTTTTTTTTGACAATTGTGCAAATGATGCAGAGTCCTCTGGTAATTTAGAGCAGTTTGGAATGACTAATAGAGCAATAGTCTCATTGTGCAAATGGCACAGAGACTTCAAAAAATTTAAGCAGTTGAAAGTGACTAGTAGTGCGATAATCTGGAACAGTGTCAATTGTGCAAATGCGGCAGATACTTTTCACGCACATGAGTTGCCAGTATTGGTCAACAACAGATATGAAAAAGTGTAGTGTGGCGACACTACTACAGTGTGTAAAGGAATAATTTATAATTGGCCCGACAGAGCTGTGACAACAATCTCAAAACAAAATTGGCAGAATGTTACAATGGAATTTTAAGTTAACTGTTTAATAGGTTAATGGCAAGTGGGAAGAAGCTGTTGGAATGTCTGCTAGTTTTAGTTTGCATTGTTTGCACCTACCTGAGGGAAGGAGCCGGAAGTGGTGGTGACCAGGATGTGGAGGGTCCAAGAGGATTTTACATGATCGTGTCTTAGTTCTGGCAGTGTACAACTCCTCAAGGGTGGGTAGGGGGGTGCCGACAAGTTTTTCAGCAGTTTTGATTGTTCGTAGCAGTCGGAGTTTATCCTTTTTTGTGGCAGCACCAAACCAGACTCTGATGAATGGACACAGGACTGATTCAATGACTACAATGTAGAACTGCCTCAACAGCTTCTGTGGCAGGTCATGCTTCATCAAAGCCGCAGGAAGTACATCTTCTGCTGGGCCTTTTTGAGGATAGAGTTGATGTTGGTCTCCCACTTCAGGTCCTGAGATATCGTAATTCCCTGGAAGTCGAAAGTCTCGACAGTTGACACAGGGCAGTTGGACAGCGTGAGGGGCAGCTGTGGTGAAGGATGCCTCCTGAAGTCCACGATCATCTATACAGTCTTGAGCGTGTTCAGCTCCACTGTCATCCAGCCACTCCACTTCCTGTCAATATGCAGACTCATCACCGTCGTTGATGACTCTGGTGTTGTCTGCAAACTTCAGGAGTTTGGTAACCTGGTGCATTGAGGTGCAGTCGTTCATGGAAAGAGAGAAGAGCAGCGAAGAGATGATACATCCTTGGGGCTGGTGGTGCATGTGGATGAGGTGGTGTCCCTGCTATGTCCTGCCCGTCAGGAAGCTGTAAATCTAGTGGCAGATGGCAGGCGGGACGCTAAGATGGAGAAGTTTGGAGGATATGGGTGTTGAACACAGAGCTGAAGTCCACGAAAAGTAGGACAAGGACAAGGTGTTCTAGGATGAAGTGCCTTCCCATTTTGACTGCATCATCCACAGAGCTGATTGCTCGGTAGGCAAACTGCAGAGGGTCCAGCAAGGAACATGTGACGCTCTTGAGGTGGTCCAGCATGAGGCGTTCAAAGGACTTCATGACCAGAGATGTCAGGACAATAGCCCTGTAATCATTCAGGCCAGAGATCAGAATCAGAATCAGAATCATCTTTATTTGCCAAGTATGTTAAAAAACACACACGGAATTTGTCTCCGGTAGTTGGAGCCGCTCTCCTACTACAAAAGACAGTCAATTTACAGAACACTTTGGAGACAGAAAGACATTGACAAATAAAACACTCACTGAGGAGTAAAGGGTTGCTAGTTATCTGGTAATGCTGGTACATTTATTATTATTATTATTATTATTGACAATTGTGCAAAAAGATGCAGAGTCCTGCAGGTTTCTTGGGGACTGGGATGGTAGTGGAATGTTTGACACAGGATGGTACTTCACACAGTTCCAGGAATCTATTGAAGATCTGTGTGAAGACTGGAGCGAGCTGGTCCGGGGGCATCTGCACTCTTCTTATCCTTTCGGCTTGTCCTGTTAGGGGTCACCACAACATGTCATCGTTTTCCATGTAAGCCTATCCTATGCATCCTTTTCTCTGACATCAACTGCCCTCATGCCTTCCCTCACTACATCGATCAACCTTCTCTGATGTCTTCCTCTAGCTCTGTGACATCTCTCCTCTGGACACGTCCAAACCATCGAAGTCTGCTCTCTCTAACTTCGTCTCCAAAATAGCTCACCTTTCCTGTCCCTCTGATGAGCTCATTTCTAATCCTATCTAACCTGGTCATTTCTAGAGAGAGCCTCAACATCTTCAATTCCGCCACATCCAGCTGTTTCCTGTTGTCTCTTCAGTGCCACTGTCTCTAATCCATACATCATGCCTGGCCTTACCAGTGTCTTATAAACTTGGACCTTCATCCGAGCAGGGACTCTTCTGTCACATAACATGCCTGACACATTCCGTCACCCATTGCAAACTGCTTGGATCTGTTTCTTGACCTCCTCATCACACTCACCATTGCTCTCGACTGTTGCCCCTGAAGTATTTACTGTAAGTCCTCCACCCTCACTCGCTCTTCTCCCTGTAGTCTCACTCTTCCTTTTCTCCCTCTCATTCATGCACATATATTCTGTTTTAATTCACCTCTTCTTTCCAGCGCATGCCTCCAACTTTCTAAATGTTCCACCACCAGCTCCCTGCTTTCATCAAATCATCAAGTCTTCGTAAGTCATCAAATTCATGACTCGAGTCTGACTCGAGTCCACACCTCTGATCGATAGTATGGATACCAAGTCAGTATCAGTGTCAGATTGATACTGTCGTGACGAGATGGAGACCGTCATTTCAGTTTCGCTCTTTTGTGCTCTGCTGCAGTTTCGTCAAACAGGCAACAGCCAGGTCGCCGGACTCGCTGCTTCTGTCTCAGCGCGGAGCAGGCACACTTTGCTCCTCCTCCCACCTTTTGTGTTTCGATGTTGTGCTGTCACGTGTCTTTACAGTGCAAACAAGCAAGCAAGCTCCCGGCATGGGTCAGCCTGAGCACCAGAACACACACAACACATGCATCCACAGAGATAAGGAGCACAACAATGGTAGAGAGAAAGAGAAGAACAGGAACCCCAAGTGGCTATATTTTCAGGCCTAAACTGACACTGTTCTTTAGTACAATAGTACTGTAATAGTGATAACACCACAAATTGATTTTAGCACATGGAAAATCATGCAAAACAAAACACCAAAAGGGAAAAAAAATTGAGGATATAGTATTTTCTATTTCCCAATAAACTAATTATGTCCTGGATTTTAACTATTTAATAATAAAAAAGGAAAAATCACAAACATACTAAAAAGTCATGAACATTAATTGAGATTTATCAATTCGATTATGCATCTACCTTAATTATTGAAAAGTATCAGTATCAGTACGTAGCGTATATTGGTTTGGGTAAAACGTAATTAACTTAAGAGAAATGACTAAGCCGGAAACGACGCCTGCATTACTTCCGGTTTAGCGCAATTTTAAGTTTAAGCGTTAAAATCAAATTATTTTATCTTGTAAAAGGGGCACCAGGTCTCTTTTTAGATGTGTAAAACGTCAGGACAAAGTGACGAAAACCTTTACGTCTCGTAATCTGAAGGTTGCTACAGGAATTAGATAAGAATTCTCGATAATCAGAGGTCTGTTGTCGAACCCAAACACAAACAAATGATACAGGTAGTGCATTTTTATAGAACCTTTAATGAGAATCTACAGGGAAACAATGCAGGGAAAAGCAAAAAAAAGGACAGACGAACATTGGCAAAGGAGACTGACTTGTGATGTGAAGGTGGAAATGAGCATGGGATGACCATGCAGAGAGCTGGGGGTTCCTGTTCTCGTTAATGTGAACCCAAATAGGCACTAATCTATACTTTTAGTAGACCGCAAGTTGGATTTATGTGTGTGGCTGGTCGATCTCCCAAATGTTTGTCCAGTCCGGTCCGCACGGGGAACAGGTGGATTTGTCGGAAAAGGCGGAAGAAGAAAAAAAAGAAGAGCAGGAAAAAGAGTTGGGCGAACGAGCGCGCTCAACAAAGGGGGCTCCGGCCTTTATGCCCATCTGAAAAGGGGGTGTTCTACCCCCTCTCCTGGGGGCCAAAAGGGAAGATAGACCGCCTCTTAATGTTACTTTTCCATCCTACGATTATTTTGTAGTTTACAGCCAGTGGGATAAAATATTATTGGCTTTAAGATAACGAGACCAGTTTCCAGCTTTGCATTGTCACGCGTACAAGTCTTTGTTGGTGAGACTCTTCAGGCTGGCTCGGGTGGAAGTTAATTAACTTAGTGTCCAAGTGAGAAGCCAGTTGTCCGTGTCTCAGCTTTGATGAGCTCTTTCGGACTGGCTCGTAATTCATTTAGCATCCATGTGGAAAGTTAAATCTGCCGTACTTCTCCTTTGATAAGTAGACCAGGCTTTCCTTGTCTTGTGTACACAGATTTGCTCAGCGGGGCAGCCGAGGCAGGTATGCAGAACAGCAAGAGAATGGGGGTTGCTGGGTGTCATCTTTAATGTTGTCTCCATTACAACTCTATTACAGACAAATTTGCTATATTTTACATACCAACTCATTTTAGCATTTACATAAACAAGGTTTTAAGCACATTTCCAACTCTTCTCATAAACAACTCAGCAAACAAATTGAATAAATGAAATTATACAATGATGAGAATCGTATTTTAAGTAAAGGACTGAGTAGCAATTAAATATTTCACAGGCTGATGTTGGGTTTGCAGCATGTAAGCTTTTCCATCATACTTTAATTTTGTTTACCTGTAAAGATTTTAGAACTACTTCAGGGGTCACCATTGAGTGACCAACACAGTGTCTATACAGTGTCGACACAGTTTGTGTAGTGTGTCAATACACACCTTGAAATATTATCATCCCATCACTAGTATCCAAAAGACGTGAGGCAAGGACAAGGTTAAAAAAACGAGCACGGTCATACACAAGGTCAAAATATAGACAGGACCGCTGGATACAAAGACTTACTAGTTGTGACGTTCTGGCAACTGAAAGAGTGGAAACCCACGACTTAAGTATCATTACTAATTAACCAAAATTAGAAACACCAGAAGTGACATGTCAAAGGAAACAAAACTAGAACTAATACAAACTGAACATGACTCACCAAAATATAACCGGAAGTACTAAACATCCCAGGAAGTACCAAGTAGTGTTGCCACAGTTACCTTGAAAAAGTAACTAACTTTACTGATTACTTGAGCTTAAAAGTAACTTGGTTACTTGACTGATTACTTGATTTCAAAAGTAACTATCCATCCATTTTATTCACCGCTTCTCCTCACTAGGGTCACGGGCTGCTGGAGCCTATCCCAGCAGCCTTTCGGGCGGGGGCCGGGGTACACCCTGAACCGGTCGCCAGCCAATCACAGCACACAAAGAAACAAACAACCAGTCAACTCACATTCACACCTACGGGCAATTGTAGGTCGAGGAACCGAGATGGAGGAGGGGGCCTGGCCGCAGGACACAATGGACTCGTTTTAACGGGCTTTACCTGAGAAACATGAAAGGAGGGATGGACACGCATTGACCTGGGGAGGCGCAGACGGACGGTGACAGGGTTGATTACTTTGAAAATCGGGAATGGACCGACAAAAGTAAGGCAAGAGGTAAGTTGCGTGTGGATAGCCGAACCATCTGACCCGTGATCTAATCTGGAGCTGGGGACCTCTTACGGTCAGCAGCGGCCTTGTAAACGGCGGACTTGTAAACGGCGGACTGTTTCAAAAGGGTCCTGCGAGCTTACTCCCAAATTCTCCTTCAGTGCATCACCAAAGTCAATGCAGAAGAAACAGAAGAACCAGAATCTATAGAACGGAAAAGAGAGAGAGGATGACCATGAATTACATGAAAAGGTGAGTAACCCGATGACTCAGTGGGTAGGGAATTATGAGCGTATTCAATCCATTTTAATTGACTAGACCAACTGTGATGCGGAAACCGTTCTCCAGCTCCTGATTTAGTCTCTCAGTCTGTCCATTAGTTTGCGGGTGGGAACCTGAAAAGAGGCTGGCTTTGGCACTGACGAGGTTGCAGAACTCCTTCCAAAATTGTGAGGTAAATTGGAGCCCCCGATCTGAAATCACATCTTCGGGGAAACCGTGAATCCTGAACACATGGTGAAGCACAGTCTCTGCTGTCTCTCAAACAGAAGGAAGCTTGGAAAAGGGAACAAAGTGCACCATTTTGGACATTCTGTCAACCACAGTCATAATAACAGTATTACTGTCAGAAGGTGGGAGAGCCATTACAAAGTCTAGAGAAATGTGGGACCATGGACGCTTGGGGACTGGTAAAGCCTTCGGTTGGAACTTTTATGCATAGCACACACATGACAAGCATTGATATATTCAGTGACATCCCTCTTTATATTTTCCCACCAGAAACACTGTTGAATAACATGAAGAGTCTTAAAAATTCCAAGGTGACAAACCATCTTATTTGTGGATCACTTCTCCCCTTAGATCCAGCACCACAAAAGAGGTCGTTGTCAGGACAACCCTCTGGAACGTCAGCCCCTTTCATGGCAGCTGTCACCTTGTCCTCTGTTCCCCAGTTAGGGGCTGAAACAAAACATGAATCGGGTAATTTGAATTTAGGCTCATGTTTCAAAATATCAGCGTATAAAATATAAGATAAGGCATCAGGTTTACCCTTCTTTGAGCCTGGGCGATAGGATGCGTACCAAATGGTTAACATTGCGTAAGTCAAATTTAGTGACAATTTTAGCCACCTCAAACAGTTCGAAAGCGGTGGACATTAAAAGGGAAAGGGTAGTGATTCTTACTTGTCACCTCATTCAAACCTCAAGAGTCTATGCAAGGATGCAGGGTCTTGTCCTTCTTCTGGGTGAAGAAAAATCTTGCTCTGGCGGGTGAATAGGACGGTCAGATGAGTCCTGCTTCCATTGATTCCTGAATGTATTGCCTGTCTTTCTGGTGAGGAAAGAGAAAATAATCATAGGGACGATGAGGATGAAGGAATTTAGCCTTAGCTTTGCTAAATACACAGGACAAATCATGGTAGCAGGACGTTGAGCGGCGTGAGCGTAGCGTACCTCGTTCCTGTATCCTCTCTGAGATCCTCTTGTCGACCTTGATAGCTAGAGTTATCAAATAATCGCAATCGTTGGGAATATCAATGGTTATCAGATGATCCTTCACACTAATAGAAAGTCCTTGAAAAAATGCATTTGTTAAGGCAGCATTGTTCCAGTCACTCTCCACAGCCAAGGTTTGAAAATCGATTGCGTAATCTGACACCTTGCGCCTGGTTTGCCTCAGATGGATTACAGCTCTAGTCGCTTCTTTTCCCGACGATGTATGCTGGAAAATCTACTCCAGTGCCTGAGTAAAGCTGTCGAGTGAGACACAGATGAGTGAGGGGCGGCTCCATTCAGCTGTACCCCAAGCCTCTGCTCTACAGGTGAGAAATAATGAACATTACGTTGGAGCGATCAGTGGGGAAAGTGGAGGCATGTAACTTAAAAGGCAGTTCACATTGCTTTAAAAATGGCTTAATATTCCCCGATTCACCTGAAAACCTCTGGGGCCGAAATAACTGTGGAAGGCTGGAAGTCGTAATAACTGGAGGTGGCATTTCGGCAACCAAACCGAAAGTGGTTCAGGAGCGGGGTTTGGCAAAGCCGCCGTAGGATTCAGACCCTCCAGCTTCTCGCTTAACATCTTCACCTGTGAATCTAGAGCGGACATAATCGAGTCTTGTCTCTTAACCAGCTCCATGAATCCTGAGCAGAGACTGGCAAGTATCTCTTCTTGTTCAGCTAGCTTTTTTCCTTGATTCTTCAGAGCAGCTCGTACCACATCTGAATATGCTGTGTCCATATCTGGCCACAACATACTAACACGGTTCCTGACACAGACTGGGTAGGATACAAAGGCCAAGATACAGTTGGTAAGAGGCAAAATTAGGCAGTTTATTACAGGCTGGGTTTGGCACACAGGTAGTCAATCCAACCAGGCAAAAGTATCCAAAAGACGTGAGGCAAGGTTAAAAAAACAAGCACGGTCATACCCAAGGTCAAAACATGGATAGGAATGCTGCATACGAAGACTTACGAGGTGTGACGTTCTGGCAATTAAAAGAGTGGAAACCCAGGGCTGAAATATCATTACTAATAAACCCAAATTAGAAACACCTGAAGTGACACGTGGCAAAGGAATCAAAACTAAAGCTAATACAAACTGAACGTGACTCACCAAAATAAAACCAGGAGTACTAACCAGGAATTGCCAAATGACAATAACTTAACTACAAAAACAGTGACCACCCTAGACCGAAAATGGAGACAGACATGACAGGTAGATGTACTGCGAAAATGACAGCATCATTAGCAGTGTAGCGTATATTAGTTAAATAAAAATTTAATTAATTTAGGAGAAAAGAATAAGGCGGAAGCGATGCTTGCGTTACTTCTGGTTTACCGTAATTTTAAGTTTAATTGTTAAAATCAAACTAAAATGTCTCGAAAAGGCCACCACGTCATTTTGTATGTATAAAATTTTGGAAAGATTACAAGAAACCTTTTTATCAGTCTCGTAATCTGACGTTTGCTACACTTTATTAAATTTTGAGATCTAGAAAACAGAGGTTTAATAAATTCAGAACACACAAAATACAACCAAGAGTGGAAATTTATAGTACAACCCCAATTCCAATTAAGTTGGGACATTGTGTTAAACATAAATAAAAACAGAATACAATGATTTGCAAATCATGTTCAACCTATATTTAATCGAATACACAACAAAGACAAGATATTTAATGTTCAAACTGATGAACTTTATTGTTTTTAGTAAATAATCATTAACTTGGAATTTTATGGCTGCAACATGTTCCAAAAAACTGGGACAGGTGGCAAAAAAGACTGAGAAAGATGAGGAATGCTCATCAAACACCTGTTTGGAACATCCCACAGGTGAATAGGATAATTGGGAACAGGTGGGTTCCATGATTGGGTAAAAAAGGAGTTTTTTGCTCAGAATTGCTCAGTCATGCACAAGCAAAGATGGGGCGAGGTTCACCTCTTTGTGAACAAGTGTGTGAGAAAATAGTCGAACGTACAATTGCAAGGAATTTAGGGATTTCATCATCTACGGTCCATAATATCATCAAAAGGTTCAGAGAATCTGGAGAAATTACTGCATGTAAGCAGCAAGGCCGAAAACCAACATTGAATGCCTGTGACCTTCGATCCCTCAGGAGGCACTGCATCAAAAAACGACATCAATGTATAAAGGATATCACCACATGGGCTCAGGAACACTTCAGAAAACCAATGTCAGTAAATACAGTTCAGCGCTACATCCGTAAGTGCAACTTGAAACTCTACTCTGCAAAGCAAAAGCCATTTATCAACAACACCCAGAAACGCCGCCGGCTTCTCTGGGCCCGAGCTCATTTAAGATGGACAGATACAAAGTGGAAAAGTGTTCGGTGGTCCGACGAGTCCACATTTCAAATTGTTTTTGGAAATTGTGGACGGCGTGTCCTCCGGGCCAACGAGGAAAAGAACCATCCGGACTGTTATGGATACAAAGTTCAAAAGCCAGCATCTGTGATGGTATGGGGCTGTGTTAGTGCCAATGGCATGGGTAACTTACACATTTGTGAAGGCACCGTTAATGCTGAAAGGTACATACATGTTTTGGAGAAATATATGCTGCCATCCAAGCAACGTCTTGTTCATGGACACCCCGGCTTATTTCAGCAATATAATGCCAAACCACCTCCTGCATATGTTACAACAGCGTTGCTTCATAGTAAAAGAGTGCGGGTACTAGACTGGCCTGCCTTCAGTCCAGACCTGTCTCCCAATGAAAATGTGTGGCGCATTATGAAGCGTAAAATACGACAACGGAGACCCCGGACTGTTGAACAGCTGAAGCTGTACATCAAGCAAGAATGGGAGTTAATGATTATTTGCTAAAAACAATTAAGGTTATCGGTTTGAACATTAAATATCTTGTCTTTGTAGTGCATTCAATTAAATATAGGTCGACCATGATTTGCAAATCATTGTATTTTGTTTTCATTTGTGTTTACGTCCCAACTTCATTGGAATCGGGGTTGTATATTTAATGACATATACAGGGGATCTAGATGCCCTTATCAACCAAATAGTCTTCAACCTTTTGGTCGGGGAAGGAGTCTTTTGAAGCCAGGAATCAAGATTTGACGGGAAGCTGCTAATTAGGTTAAGGTCCACTTGACATACACCAGGATTCTCCTAGTGGCTGTCTCACAGCAGGGTAGTGTGGATGAAGGGGGTTACCAAGTGGTTGGGTTTCCCTGTGGCACCTCCAATTACGGAAGCATCGGTGAGGGTCCGCCTCGATGGCGGGTCTCGGCGACGTCTCCTTGGAAGGTGTCAGAGTTTGGCAGGTACACACAGCAATGCAGTTACCAGAGTACAACATTAGCGCATACCACCCCCCTTTACAGCTATTACAGGTGTCCATGACAGCTTCTTACTCAATGTGTGTGTGTCTATATGTGAATACAGATGTCAATGTTGTTTCTATATGGTGAGGTCAAGAGATTGAGCAGTTGAAAGAAACAGGGGAAAAGAACGAAGTCTTTGTAGCGCTCATCAAAAAAATAAGAGAAAGAGGAAATGAGAAGCAAAAAAAGGTGTATAGAAAAAGTCATTCAGCCCAGCTCCTTCCAAGCAAAACAGAGGGAGTCTCCAAAAAAAAAGGAAAAACAAAAACACTACTATTAGGGGAGAACCACTCAAATAGTAAACAAAAAGAACAGGTGAAAGACAGGTGTTCTAGTCCTGACAGAGGAGAGAAACCCTAGCCTATGTATGGGGGAAGTGAGGAGGTCCGGGACAGGTCGGGGACCTCCTGCATAGGTTGAGCTGGGTCAATGTCGAGTTCAGCACTTCCTTTCCTACGAAAGACCTCAGGCAAGCCTTGGAGTGGTTTTCAAGCAGTGCCGCAACTGCTGGGTCGTTTGGTAGCGCATGAAGGTTATGTTGGAAATCATGTAGTGGTCGAGGATGGTTAGGCCCACTAAGTTAAGGTCTGTGACAGAGCCGGAATGTGCAAACAGGGGTTTTGACACCTTAGTGCTGGTGATGTCAAACGCCTGAGTTCCTTCAGATGTAATTTGTCCAAGCATTTCTGGGTGAAAT